>NW_006921651.1:988746-1010928 GCF_000298275.1 Orycteropus afer afer | reverse complement strand
CTTTGGGATCACCTTTCTTTGGAATGGGTACAAATATGGATCTCTTCCAGTCAGTTGGCCAGGTAGCTGTCTTCCAAATCTCTTGGCATAACCAAATGAGTGCCTCCAATGGGGCATCCATTTGTTGAAATATCTCAATGGGTTGCTATTAGTCAGAATCAACTTAGTGGCAGTGGGTTATTTTTTGTTTTGTTTTGAGGAAGCTAAAAATATCTGGTATATAGCCTATAGGTGCTAGGAAGTGTAAAAGTGTCTTGGTTTTTCTTTTAAGTAAGAAAATGCTGCCAGTAGATTTATTCAGTCATGCAGTCTGCTGGCAATGCAGACAATGAACTTCCAATGTAGGAAGGGCATAGGAGAGACTTCACAAAAGACAACCAAAGATCACTCCAGTTATCTAGGCCAGCATAATAAGATGCTGAAGATGAAAGATTTAAAGGCTGCTTAGGACATTAAACAATATAATTGATGACTAATGCAGTAAATCTTTATGGAAGTACATTGTCCAGTCTTTCTTCTGCAGAGTGGCTGGTGGGTTTGAACTGCCAGCCTTCTGGTTAGCACTCAAATGCCATAGGCACTGTGCCACCAGAGCTCCTTAATAAAATGCAGTATGGGTGAAATGGAGGGAGGTATTTTCTGATTAGTAGAATAAATAGTTGATGGGTTTGTCATTGGCCAAGATGTTGATTTTGTAGGAGAAATGTGTTTGGGGAAAGGTAATAGTTTGATTTAATGTCACAGTTTGGAGCATATGAGAAACAATTGGGTGAAGATGAAAAGGAGGGTTGAAAATAGAGGTCTGAAGGCCAAACAGAGGCTCCCACTAGAGATGGAGACTTGAGAGTTGGGCTGTGAAGGTTGCTAGTATCCCCCAGGGAGAGGAAGGGCAGGGAGGAGATAAGTGCTTGTTCTCCCCAGGGCAAAGGAGAAACGCCCAAGGTAAAGAAAAGGGGCTGCCAGAAAGAAAGCAGAATAAATCAAAGAGAATTATATAAGAGAATTCCTGTTGAGAGTTGTCTCTGAGATGAACTTCACCTCAAATCTTTTTAACAATGAGATCTTTCACAGAAAGAGATAAAAATGGGACTGTCTTTGTCTGCCTTTGAATGTGAAGCCTCCAGAACTTTATTTGTTATTGTACTGGGGCATGCTGGTGGTGCAATGGTTAAAGTGATCATCTTCTAGCCAACATGTCTGTGGTTCGAACCCATCAGTCACACCATGGGATAAAGATGTAGCAGTCTGTTCCTATGAAGATTTATAGCCTTGGAAACCCTATGGTGGTAGTTCTACTCTGTTCAATAGGGTTGCTATGAGTTGGAATTGACTCCATGGCAGTGGGTTTTTTATTACTGTATTTGTTAAAAACACACAAGATTTTGAATGAACAATATGGTCACTATAGTTAATTGCTGTGGAGTCATTTCCTACTCATCATGATCCCAGGTGTGCAAAGAACTGCTCCATAGAGTTCTCAAGGCCATGTCCTTTCCCATGTAGCTTATCAAAGCTTTCTTTTGCAGTAGGTTCAAATCTCAAACCTTTCAGTTAGTTTTACCAGTTTTTAGTTTATCCAGGAGTTTAACCATTTGCATCACCCAGGTAACAGTGATAATAATAATGAGCTATGTCGATTGATGCCTCAGTCTTAAGTCTCATGAGTTCTAGTCACTCACATGTCCCTTTGGACAGGGTTAAGTGCATCTGGATAGAATTCAGAGGCCCCTCCCAGGTCTTTAACTGACAGGTGCACATTGGGAGCATTATGCCCTGTGACAAAGGGACACACCAGTCAGAAAGATAATGAGGTCTTTCCCCTCACCCCATTGGGCTCCCTTAGTCATCTCTCTTGAGACTCTTTCCCCTAGATAGATAGGATTTCTTGCCCCATGGACTTGGGCACTGAGCTTTCCACTAGTCAAGGGTCGTGTGCCTGCTAGCAGGATGCTGAGGTGTCCTGGCAGCGCTGCCTTGGTGTTCCCAGAGGAAGGCTCCCTGCTTCACAGACTGTTGAGGCCCCTGGTGCTGCTGCTCCCTTCCCTGCAGGTTGGTGCTCTGCCTGTTCTATAATACCTCTCTGACGGCTGGCTCCAATATGTAAGCCTAGTTCCAAACAGGAATCAGAGCCGAGCAAGTGGGAAACGACTACACCCCCTACACCTCTGTTTACTTCAGCAAGTATTTATTGAGTCGCCACTCAGTGTCTAGCATCTTTCGGAACAGTGGGGTAGGCGCAAAGACCCTTGGGAATGTGTGGGTTTCTGAGAAAGGCAAACATACCATGAAGAACCTATCTGAGAGAAGACTGTGCCAGACAGATGTAATTGTATGTCACTGTGGGCATGATCTGTGTCTATGGTAGTTAAGTTTGTGTGTCAACTTGGCTGGGCCTGGTTGAGTGGCTGGGCAGCTGGACGTAGTATTCACCATGATGAAACTCGTAATCAACTCCATGGTGGAATCTACTGTGAGCAGCTGAGTAGCTGCCTTAGGGATGTGGTCTGCTTCCTGTATATAAAGAGAAACCCTGGGGCACGGTCTCTAGCTTTTAGCACACTTGAACCCTGCATGTAGCCAATTCACTGTTCAACAGCCTGCCATGCCATGCCGATCTTGGGACTTCTGGACTTGAATTAGTGGCCTGCCATGTAGTGTGGTAATGTTGGGACTGTGCCATTTTAGTTGACCTTGGGCTTGTTAGCCTCAGCAACCAGTAACTGTGTGAGTGGAGAAAAGCCTCCAGCTTCAGTGGACTGGGAGCAGGAGACAGAGCTGAAGCCCAAGGTTGAAGGGCTTTCATCTAGCCCCTAGAGCCTGGCACTTTGAACTCAGACTTAAAGCCTCCAAAACTGTAAGAGAATAAACTCCTATTTGTACAAGCCATCCCATTTGTGGTATATTCCTGTCAGAGCTGCACTAGGTAACTAAAACAATGTCCTTAAAACATGGTGAATATGGTAATCTGGAAGTACTTAGGGTGGAAGGCTGGAAGGGAGGAGATCACCACAGGCAGGTGTAGTTAGGGGAGACTTCCTGCAGGAGGTGAGTATTCTAGCTGAATCAAGAATTCTATGTCATATTTGACCTGGCAGAAGACACAAAATATTTGAATTGTTAAGAGGCACAGAAGAAAGAATAATTATACTGTTTATACAGGAAGAACCCAGAGTTGTGTTTTCTTCAGGAATTTGCTTTTAGGCAGAAGCTTACTTTTAAGTTTTATCACAAAAGTAATATACTCCTTTCACTAAACATTCAGGAATAGAAAAATTCACTCATAAGCTCAGCATCTTAACACAACTTTTATTATTTTTTCTTTAACTTCTACACATTTATGTTTTTATAGAATTGTAACCACAGAAATATAAGGATATAGATCAGAATGCAGCTGTACGTGTTTCTACGTGTTGCCCCCCAGTACCAAATACCATCTGAATGGTAGAACACGAATATATATATATATATATATATACACACACACACTATTATTTACTTAATTTTTCTTTTTACTTTGAATTATTTTTTCTCATTTATGCACAATTTCAAATCATATGGTGAGGATTGCTTCCTGCATATAATTTTCCTTGTACTTTGGATCATTTCCTTAGGATGTAAATACTCTCCAAGTTACAAATATTGAAGGAAGGGCATGCATATTGTTATGAACTAAAAGTCTTTTAAAAAATGATTTGGCAATTGGTATCAATTTTAAGTGCTTCACTGCAAACTCACCAATATTAGCTGTTAGAACTTGAAAAAAAATGTTAATAAGTGCAAACAGTTGCTGCTCTGCTTTTTCTTTTTAATTTGGATTTTCACCTATTTGTTTATAACCTGTTTCTTCATTTGCAGCCAGTCTATTCATGTGTTAACTAGTAGCTCCAGTCCTCTTAGTGCAGAAAAATAAAAAATATGAGAGGACCTTATGCCAATATTCTCAGCAAACAATGTTTTGAAAATCACCTGCAATACTATTTTAGTTTCTGTAAAAAAAAAAAATGTATTTAAGAGAAATGGTGGTGAAACTAATACTCCTTTTATCTAGCAGTTCTAGGGGAAAACAGAAATAAAACTTGGATATATTTGTGCCTTGTGCCTAAAATGTTGTATATTAAAAATCAATAGGTGCCTTATAGCTATGTATATCCTGCTCCTTGTCATTGATTTGGGGAAGGCTACCTTCTCTCTAGAATGATGCCACAGACACAAGATAGAGTTGTGCAAGACCAGTGACCTATTCATTGCACATATCTTTTTCAACAACATAAACAGCAACTGTGTATGTGGATCTCACCAGATGGAATACACAAGAATCACATCAACTGTATTGTGGAAAAAGGCAATGAAGAAGCTCAATATCATTAGTCAGAACAAGGCCAGGGGCTGACTGTGGAACACACCACCAACTGCTCCTATGCAAGTTGAAGTTGAAGCTGAAGAAAATACAAGTCCATGAAAGCCAAAATACAACCCTGATCATGTCTCACCAGAAATTAAAGACCTGAAGAAATTAGAGATCTGAAGAAAAGATTTGATGCATTGAACACCAATGACTGAAGACCATATGAGTTGTGGGATAACATCAGTCATACAGGAAGAAAGCAAAAGACCATTAAAAAGACCAGAAAGGCAAAAAAGACCAAAATGGATGTCAGACGAGACTCTGGAATGTGCTCTTGAATGGAGAGTAGCTAAAGCAAATAGGAGAAATAATGAAATAAAAGAACCAAACAGAAGATTCCAAAGTGCATCTTTAGAGGTAAAAGTAAAGTATTATACTGAAATGTGCAAAGATCTGGAATTAGCAGGCAAAAAAGGAAGAACACACTCAGCATTTCTCAAGCTGAATGAAATGAAGAAAAAATTCACATATTGAGTTGCAATATTGAAGGATTATGGGCAAAATATTGAATGATGCAGGAAGATGGAAGCTATGCATGGAGTAACTTTTCCCAAAAGAAAACTGTTTGATGTTCAACAATTTCAGGAGGTACAGTATAATCAAGAATCTATACTACTGAAGGAAGAAAGCCAAGCTGTACTGAAGGCATTGGTGGAAAAAAAAAAAAGTTCCAGGAATTGATGGAATAACAATTGAAATGTTTCAACAAACAGAGGTAATGCTGGAGATAGTCATTCATCAATGCCAAGAAATTTGGAAAGCAGCTACCTGACTAACTAGCTGAAGAGATTGAGATTCATGCCCGTTCTAAAGAAAGGTGGTCTAACAGTATAGGAATTACCAAACAATATCATCAATATTACACACAAGTAGGATTTTGCGGAAGATAATTCAAAAACAGTTGCAGCAGTAGGGAACTGCCAGAAATCCAGGCCAGATTCAGAAGAAGGCATGGAATGAAGGACATCACTGCTGATCTCAGATGGATCTTGGCTGAAAGCAAAGAATACAGTAAAGATGGTTACGTGTGTTTCATTTTCTATGCAAATGCTTTCTACTCTGCAGAGCATAACGAATTATGGATAACATTTCAAAGAGTGGGAATTCCAGAACACTTAATGGTGCTCACATATAACCTGTACATAGACCAAGGGCTATTTGAACAGTACAAGGGCTATTGCCTGGTTTAAAATGAAGAAAGTTGTGCATCAGGGTTGTATTCTTTCACCATACTTTTTCAGTCTGTATACTGAGCAAGTAATCTGAGAAACTGGATTACATGAAGAATAACACAGCACCAGGATTGGAAGAAGACTCATTAACAACATGTGATATGCAGATGACTCAACCTTGCTTGCTGAAAGCAAAGAAGACTTGAAGCACTTATTGCTGAAGATCAAAGACTACAGCCTTCAGTATGATTTATACCTCAACATAAAGGAAACAAAAATCCTCACAAATAGACCAAAAAGTAATATCAAGATAAACAGAGAAAATATTGAAGTTGGGAAGGATTTCATTTTATTTGTATCCATGGTCAACGCCCATGGAAGCAGTAGTCAAGAAGTCAAACAATATATTGCAGTGGGAAATCTGCTGTGAAAGATCTCTTTAAAGAGTTAAAAAACAAAGATGTCACTTTGAAGACTAAGGTGCGCCTGATCCAAGCCGTGCTCTTTTCAGTTGCTTAATGTGCATGCGAAAGCAAGACAATGAATAAGGAAGACTGAAGAATTGATGTCTTTGAATTATGGTGTTGGCCAAGAATATTGAATATATCATGGAGTGCAAATGAACAAACAAATTTGTCTTGGAAGACGTACAATCAGAAGGCTTCTTAGAAGTGAAGTTGGTAAGGCATCATCTCACATACTTTGGATGTATTATGAGAAGAGACCAGTCCCTGGAGAAGAATAATATCCTTGGTAAAGTAGAGGGTTAGAAAAAAAAGAGGAAGACCCTCAACAACATGGATAGACATAGTGGCTGCAACAAGGGGCTCAACATAGCAAAAATCATGAGGATGGCCCAGGACCAGGCAGAGTTTTGTTCTGTTGTACATAGAGTTGCTATGAGTTGGAACTGACTCAACACACCTAACAATGACTTCCTCTGAGATTTCACTCTTTGGTCTAAATACTTCTGCAGGTTACCAGTGTCCCAGAAGACCAGATCCTTGTGGCTGTGTTCCCTGGCCTCCCTACATCAGCAGAGCTCTTCATCCTTCCCCCCAAGAACTTGACAGAGAGGAGGAAAGGCAATGAAGAAGACCTGGAACAAGTAAGTGAATGAAACGTTGTCTGGGACACTTGCCTCCACCCTATACTTTAAAGGGACGCAGGGTTATTCCCAGTCAAAAAAGGAGACAAGCTGTCTCCCATTGACCCATTAGTCTGTCCTTCCTTTGTCCAGGGCCCAGGTTTTTGAAGAAGAATTAGCTTTACCTAGAATAAACACAAATGCAAATGGACTGGAGCATTGAGCCACAAAGAAAACAAAATAAAACCCTGGCATCATTTGTTCCAACCATTGGCATATTTGCCCCTTGTTCATGTCTCCCTCTCAATGACTTATGCTAGAAGGGAGGGATAGGGAGGGAAGGATGAAAGAGAGTTTGATTGATTGGTTGACTGATTGACTGACTGATTGAGTTTCCTTATCTATTCTGGGAGAATTTGTTCCTTGCGTTTAAACTGCATTTGGCTCTAGAGATCCGGTCAGTTGAAGTTCTGCTTCTGGGTTGAAAACAAATGACTTCTGCACATGTCTTTCTGGAGAGCAGAAGGGTGCCTCATTTTGCTTTGAGTAAGGAAACCGCATTTCCAAAATGGATGATTTATTGCCCTTAGTAAATGGGCGTATAGTTTCTGTGAACTGCACACTATCTGGAAAGTAAAGGAGATGACTACTCTGGTGCAACTCTCTCTCTCTCCTACACAGCTCTTATGTTGTTGCTGTTGTTGTTATGTGCCATCCAGTCAGACCTGCTCTTTGAGGGGTCTGATTTGCTGCACTTGGGTTTTCCTGCCCATCCCTCCCATGATTCTAAGAAGTAGAAATAAGTGAGAATGAAGCTACTGAAAACCAGCATGAAGCATATCCATTTACTTCATATGAGGCAGCCAGTGTACAGGCATCACCTGTCTCTAGTACTCACCTGATTGTCACCCTGTCCCAACATACATCCATGGTCCTCAAATAGCATAGGTGCATTGCAGTCAGTTTCTCTGGAGAGTGAAATGGCTCCTTTACCTTGCAGAATTGCATATGGAAGTTGGCCAGAGACATATATGACTTCTTCTCAATGCATGCATCATTTTTACACAACTTCTTTATTCTGAAATAGCAGGTGACATGTGTGAACTATATTTGGAAGCTACAATATCCAACTATTTAGATAAATAGGTAATTATGGTGATGAATAGCAGCTCTGATATTAAGGTGCGTAAGACAAGATAAGAGTTAGGGACAGCAGCTTAAGTCTGCCTCAGCTTTCATGTGGGAATTGGAGTGATTAAATCGATGTTGTGTGTTCTGAGACTTGCTGGGGGAAAGGAAAGAGGAAAAATTATTCCAGAAAAAAAGAGGAGGCTTTTGCCTTGATGCTTGCCTCCCATTGTCTCTAAGATAGAAAAAGCAGAGGTGTGAGCTGGGGTTTATGTGGCTTCTTTGATTCTGGCAAGGGACTCTATCCTGTGTGCATTACTTGATCACATTAAGGAGCTAACGAGAGGTTGATTTCTTTCATTGGAACCTACAACAGGCTTTTTCTACGACAGGTTATAAAGACATGGATGAAAGATCACTGAACTAGGAGTTGAATGAAACATTGATGTCCGTTATCAACTCTAATTCACATTTTGACTATGGACACATCTCTTTCTGTCTCACTTTCCTCTTCAGTATAAAGGAATAGTACCAGTTACCTTCTTGGCTTCACAAAGCTCCTAGAACTGTGAGAACAAAATTGATAATGATACTCCACTATCTTTTCATATACACTCCCCAAACTCAGAACTATGGACTTTCCCCTGAATGAACATGCTCATTTTTTGCCTATTGATCTTATCCTTGGTTTCTTACCCTGTGAGAAAGCATCACTCTATGTCATATTGTCACCTGCAGCCTTTCTTTCTTTCTTTTCCAGGTTGCAGAGACACTATTTAATGCTCTCAACCAGAACTTGGTTCAGTTTGAGCTGAAGCCAGGAGTGCAAGTTGTTGTCTATGTCACACAGCTGACGTTAGGTAAGTACCCACTGGGAAATGAGAGTGGTCATCTGTTACCCTGCAGGGAGAGGGAGGAGATAATCACAAAAACACTTCTCCTTAAATGCCCGGAAATAGCTTTGTAGAAGGGCTCTTTTGTATAGTAATAGTTCAGAAAGATTAAACATATCTTTTAGGAGACGTCCTATGGAGGTGGCAGGAAGACTTCCTTAGAAGCCATTGAATCTCTGGATGATATTGGGGAAAAACTAAAATTTCTTTGGGCCTTGTTTTTTTGTCTGACTGTTTTGTGTTGTGTTCTGTTCTGTTTTAATCTGCAACAATGCAGATTGTGTTAGGCCGTCCCACCAGTCACAACAATTGCTCTGGAGTCAATGCTAACCCGTGGTAACACCATGGCCCAGGCTCTTAATTTCTTCGATTCCCTGATTCCATAAATCTTGGTTGGGAGGCCAGATTAGATCATTTCACAGCACTCTTCCACTTTAGTGTGTGAACTGAAGCAGCAACAGGGACCAGCTCCACTTGGGTGATGTGTGACGAGAATCCAGAAGGCCATGTCCCACTGTGCATCCACTTTGGACTCTCTAGGAAAGCCTATTTCCTAACAGAAAAAGACCAGACTCACTGCCATTGAGTCGATTCACCTCATAATGACCCCTCCTTGGGTTTCCAAGGCAGTATCTCTACAGAAGTAGATTGTCCAATCTTCCTTCTGAGGAGTGGCTGGCTGGTGGGTTTGGACCGCCAGCCTTCTGGTTAGCAGTCAAATTGCCTAAATGGCTTTTACTGATGTAAGACTTCAGATGTGGAGGCTGCAAATATAACCATGTAGCTGTGCCTTACCAGAGCAGAGTATAGGAAGAGAATGGAACACTGCATTAATGTTTAATCCAAAGCTTCCAAGGAGCTGCCTATCATCATCATCAACAGGCACTCAAGCTAAGAGAAAGCATTTTTAAGCCTTTATTTTTCTCCCCTCAGTGCAACGTATGTTGCTCAGTTCACACCAAGAGCAGTATGATTCCCCAGGCAAAGTGGAGGAGTTTCCTTTCCTTAAGGAGCTGTAGTCACAGGTACCCTTTTCATCATTGATGCCAAGCCCCCAGGCCCTGAGAGCATGCAGTGCAATTGGAGACTGGAAATAAGAATAGAGACCAGCTGGCCTCTTTCTCCAATGTATACACCCTCCAGCTAATAACTTCCAAGTGAACATGTCTCTTCTTCCTCCTAGCGCCACTGGTGGACTCCAGTGCTGGGCACAGCAGCTCAGCCATGCTTATGCTCTTATTGGTGGTATTTGTTGGCCTGGCTGTGTTTTTGATTTACAAGTTTAAAAGGTATGTGCTACTATTGCTCAATTTTGACTTGATGGCTAGATTCATGGGAACTGATTTTTCAAATAACCAGCACCCCTAAACTCATCTCAAGAGTGTGATCTAATTCTCTGTGAAGGTCTGTTTGGCACTGGGAAAATTTAGGGATGGTGGAAGATAGGAAATAAATGGATTTAGGAATCTGAACTTATCCAATTTATAGGTATGATGAGTTAAAAAAAAAAAAAAATGGAGAGTAGCCTATGAAATCAGTCTGTTCTCTTCAAGAGAAGTATAAAATGTTTTCAAGCCATATCCAAATTTCTAAAGTGAGAACTCAATGTTCAGGAGACTTTCCCTACAGCACAACATCCATTCGGGGTGCTTTAAGTAGAGAAAATGCAGTTAGAATCTTTTATTCCCGTGTATGGAAACACACAGATTCTCTCATCTTGTGCTGCCACTAACCTGCATCTCTGTTTAAATTTGCATGATGAAATATTCACCCTTCATCCTCTTCTTTCTTTTTCCTGTTGCAAAAGGGAAATTCATCAGAAAAATAAACTCCATATATTGAGCAATTATTTCGGAAGGCCACTAGTAAAAAGCAGTTGCCATGGAGTCGAGGCTGACACAATCCTGTGTGTATCTGAGTGGAACTGTGCTCCATAGGGTTTTCAGGGGCTGATTTTTCAGAAGTGGATCTCCAGGCCTATTCTTGCAAGGTTTCTCTGGGTGGACTCCAACCTTTAACCTATCAGTTAGGAGCCAAGTACCTTAACCTATTGTACCAACCAAGGATTCTGAAGGCCACAGGATTGTTTAAATAGGGATGCTTATATAAAACATGAAATTAAGATCAATAACTCTTTACTATTACTAAGTTTATTACTTAATAAACTTTTACTATTACTATTACTACTATTATTATTAAAATAGTATAATATTTCTACCAGAAAGTATACTGGTTAAGAACATGAACTCTGAAATCAGACAGACTTGATTTTAACTTATAGATTTATAACCTTGGACAATTGAATTTGCCTTTGTAAACCTTAGTTTCCTCATCAGTAAATTGAGGAAAATAGTAATATTCATTTCATAGCATGCTATATGACTTAGCATCTATATCTGTATTTCATCTCACATACTTTCTCCAGTCCCTAAAGAAGGACATCATGCTTGGTAAAGTAGAGAATCAGTGAAAAAGAAGACTCTCAATGAGTGAATTAACATAGTGGCTGCAATGATGGGCTAAGTATAGCAACGATTGTGAGGATGGTGCAGGACTGGGTAGTGTTTTGTCTTATTGTCCATAGGGTTGCTATGAATTGGAACCAACTCAACAGCACCTAGCACCTAACAACAGCAACATACTAAGCAATCACCAAAGCTATGCTATTATAAATAACAAAGAACATACATCCAAAAATACCTACTGTGTCACTGACTGGAACATGCTCCCAAACCCAACTGATTGAGTTGATTCTGAATCATTGCAACCCAGTTGGGTTTCCAAGGCAATAAATCTTTATGGAAGTAGATTGCCTCATTCCTCCCATGGAGTGGCTAATGGGTTTGAACCACTGACTTTCTAGCTAGCAGCCAAATATCTTACCCAGAATGCCACCAACTCTCCTTTGGGACACACTAGGCTCCTACAGATTATATCAACTCAACGGCACATAACAACAACAACAACATTATATCAGTGGGACAGAGATGTGCTTCTTAAAACATCTGGCAGCAGGTACAGTAAAACTATCGCTTTCTATTGTCAAATGAGTTTCAAAAGCATAACTTGTTCCCGGGACTCTCTTGAGGCACTGAAGATAATGCTGTTTGATTTTGGAAGAGATAAGTAGGAAAAGGGCTTTACTATTTCCTCCTCACAGCTCCATTAGCTCTCCTTTAGTGAATATCTCCTTGCTTAAAAACACCAGTTTTACTCAATAAAATTTCAGCAGTAGCCACAATAGCTAATGCCTTCAGTGCACTGCCGTGTCTACCCAAAGACAGAACGTTTACCTTCCCGGTCAGTTGATAGTCCATAAGTCTGTATGCCGTCTGGTGGTGCAGTCGTTAAGCATTCAACTGCAAACTGAAACATCGGCAACTTAAACCCACTAGTGACCCTGTGGGAGATAGATGCAACAGTCTGTTTCTGTAAAAATTACAGCCAAAGAACCCTATGAGGCAGTTCTCCTCTGTCTTATAGGGGTGCTATGAGTCTAAATTGACTCAATGACAGCAGATTTGGTTTGGTTATGTGAGTTCATGACATTTGGATCAAGATGTATCAACCTCTCTGACTCTGTTCCCTTTGAAGAGGGGAGAAACCCTTTATATCACCATTAGAGAGAAACGATTCAATATAGAAAACAGTCTCGTTAAGGTAACACCGTAACACCCATTTATGGAAGTGTTTTAGTTACCTGCAAAGCCCAATTTCACTCATTCAAGGATTGATTGTGGGGGAGCCTGGTGGTGGCTGGACATGAAGATCAACTAAACTTAGTTTGTCACCATCTGGCTCCTAGAGCTCTATGATTGCCAAGGAGAGGGGACAATATAAGTCCTGCAAAGAGGCATTTGTGTCAGATGGCTGCAAATGAAGTCTTCCCCTGTGACTTAGATGGTATTCTCTTCATTTATAAATGCTGCTAGATTCCCGAGACAATCAACTTAATAATGTTGGCATCTCTAAATATGTATACTTTAACACTTGAAACTATGCAGGTAATGACACCCCTGAGTTATTCTGCCTTTGTAGTTCCCAAATATCAGCTACTCCCTGCTTCATCCCTGACAGTGAATTATGTAGCTAAAGCTACAGACAGCAGTCATCATACTGTATAAACAGCAGTCAACTAAGAGTAACTAGTCACCAATTACCTTTTCTTTTCCAGGCTCCTTTTCTGGAAGCTTTCCTCTCATTGCTCAAGCTCTTTAGTTGAGGTTCTGCTGGGTTTTCTTTTATGTTTGATTTCCTTTCCCTCTCCAGTCACCTAGAACCCTTGGAACTTGCTGATTGTTTCATCCCTATTCAATAGAACTTTCTACCACAATTGGGAGCTCTGGTAGCATAGTGCTTAAAAACTTTGCAGCCATAAAGAGTGAATCTACAGTTATAGAAAGACCCACCAGCCACTCCTCGGAAGGAAGGTTGGGCAATCTACTTCCGTAGTGAGACCGCCTCAGAAACCCAAGGAGGGGTTGCTATGAGTCGGGTCTGACTCAACGGCACATAACAACAACAACAACAACCATAATGGAAATATTCTATATCATTTGCTATCCAATACAATAAATAAGCAGTCTTATGACTGAAGAACTTTTAAATTTTATTTGATTTTAATTAATTTAAATTTAAATAGCTACGTTGAGCTGCTGAACACTATTCGACAACATAGTCTGGGGAACAGTGATTCTGTTTCTTTTTCTAAATCGCTAGCTGTGCTGAGTGTTCAGTCCCAAACCTATCTCTGTAATCCCCATCATTAACTCATTAAACCATTCATTCATTCAACAAACATTTATTGAGTGCCTACTCTGTGCCAGTCACTGAAAATAATCTCATTGTCCTAGTGGTCACTTTACAGAAGAGGAGAATGAAGTTACCAGGAGCCCCAGGTTTTAAGTAAATATCACTCTGCCATTGACATTCAGTTTTGGCTGCTATTTTTAATATCTCGTGATAATAATTAAAAAATCACTGCTTTTACTTTCTGAAAATTCTACTTAACAGGACTGTCTTTCTATAACTGTAGATTCACTCTTTATGGCTACAAAGTTTTTTAGAAAAACATTTGTAGCTTTTGTATTTCTTCCAGTCTTACATTATTGTCTTAAGCCTACCTTGTTCTTGTTGTTGTTGTTATGTGCCGTCGAGTCAAACCCGACTCATAGTGACCCCTCCTTGGGTTTCCGAGGCAGTATCACTATGGAAGTAGGATTGCCCAACCTTCCTTCTGAGGAGAGGCTGGTGGGTTTGAACCGCCAGCCGTCTGGTTAGCAGGCAAGTGTCTTAGCCACTATGCTACCAGAGCTCCCATAACCCTACCTTGGTCTCTCTAAATACTCTCCCATGGGCTTCTAATACTTGTCATAGATGGAGCAAATGAATAAGAAGCAGGAAGTTTTTCTGGAGGCATGGATTTTTCCATCCTACCTCTCTTATTAAAACCTGTATGACTGTGTGATCAAGCATTTATCTGATAATATCATTTTTTTTTTCCCATCTTTCTCATCTACAAAAGTGAGGTTTAGGTTTCACTTATCTTTATATTCCCAACAGTCCTGCAAATGGATGTGTTAAGAAAAAATAACAAGCAATTAGATAACTTTTTAAAATGCTGCAAATTGTGGCATAAAATTCATTCCCCTCCAATCATCTATTAAAAAAAAAAAGATGAAAAATGTGCATGATTTTAGATATTGAAATAAAGCGAATAATATTTATAAGGGCAAATTTATCCAAATCCTCACAGATATCATTAGGGAAAGAGGAAAGGAGAGAAAGAGGGAAAGTTCTGGGGTTACAGCTCTGAAGGGTGCAGACTTGTGTGATCAGGGGTGGTTGGCTGCCACCAGCACCTCATCAATATTGTAGCTAATCTCAGCATTCATTAGTAATATGTGCATTTATGATTAGAAGGAATCTAAGTCATTAGGCTACATTCCTGTTTAGATAAGAAGAGGGAAGTAGGGGCTAGCATGAAGTTTTAATTATACACCTTTAGAGAACCTGTTGTTTGCTGCCTCATATAGAATTTATTCATTTAAGGCTCTTGTAAATTATACTAAGTAGGTTTTAGACCAGTAGAAGCCATGGGGCATCTCCCTTAATGTATGGAAAGAAAACATTAAAGATGTAATAACTGCACATAAAGGAAAGGTAGAAATTTATTGTTGTTGTTAGGTGCCACTGAGTCAGTTCTGACTCATAGCGACCCTGTATCCAACAGAAGGAATGCTGCTCGGTCCTGCACCATCCTCACAATTGTTGTCATGCTTGAGCCCACTGTCACAGCCACTGTGTTGGTCCATCTCATTGAGAGTCTCCCTGTTTTTTCACTGACCCTCTACTTTACCAAGCATGATAGCCTTCTCCAGAGTTTGGTCCCTTCTGATAACATGACCACAGTATGAGAGACGAAGGCCGGCCATTCTGGCTGTACTTCCCCCAGGACAGATTTGTTCTTTCCTCTGGCAGTCCATGGAGCATTCAGTATTCTTTGCCAGCACCACAATTCAGATACATCCATTCTGCTGCTATCTTATTCATTGTCCATTCTGCTGCTGTCTAATTCACTGTCCAGCTTTCTCATGCATATGAAGCTACTTAAAATACCGTGGCTTGGGTCAGGTGAACCTCAGTCTTGAAAGTGACATCTTTGCTCTTTAACCCTTTAAAGAGCAGCGGATTTCCCAAAGCTTCCAGTCTTTTCTCCATTCAGCATGATGTTGCTTATTAGTCCAGCTGTGAGGATTTGTGTTTTGTTTATGTTGAGGTCCAGTCCATACTGAAGGCTGTAGTCTCTGATCTTCATCAGTAAAAATGAAGTAAGGTAGAAACTACACATATGTCAAACCTCTTCTTGGATTTTTCTTTCAGAATCAACTACAGGAAACCTTCATTAAATGCCCCAACAGTCTGCCTCATTGGGGTTTGGGGAATGTAGAAGCTACAAAATAACACTAGTTTGCATGAGAAAATTGTAATTCTCCTTAGAAATGGTCAACATTTTCTGGATTTGGGCGGGTACTAGGTATAAATTTTTATCACATCTATGCCAGTAATCAGTTCGGTGAAGTACCTGGACTTTAGTCCAATTTCCCTATCATTAGATGAGGTAAATGAGGTCCCTCTAAATATAATGGTCCTGGATTAGAATATGGTCTTCTAATTTGAGAACAGAGTACCAAAAAGTAGAAAGAGCTTTGGGGGTTGTTTACTCATTCATTTAATCATTTATTGAACAAATACTTATTGATTGTGAACCACTGTGCTAATTTAGCTATACAACAGTGTACACAGAAAACATAGTTCTTGCCCACATGAGGGTTATAGTCTAATGGGAGAGAAAGACAAGGAATCAAGTCAATAGCCATTACCAATTAATTATACCATCCTAAACTGGCATCCTATTTATTACCTCTGTAAGGTTCATGGTTAGGGAGACCTCTCTAAAAGGGCATGTTAGTTGATTTCTGAAGGATGAAGAAATCGTCATGAGCAGAGCAAAAGGAGTTTATTGCAGACAGAGGACCAATTGGTTCAAGTCCCTAAGAGGGAAAGATCTTGATGTATTAGGGTCTTGAAATCTATTGTTAGCCCCGTTGAACAGATGAGGAAATTGGTTATCAAAATATATACCTGGCCCATGGATGGTGTCTGGAAATAGTAGCAATGGCTTTCAGTCTACTGTTTATTATCTAGTCATAGAAGAATGTGCCTTGATGGAATGGATACAACCTTAGAAAAAGATCTTCCCACTATGATACACCCTCATGGGTCTCAAAGTGCAGCTCCTTTAAGAGGGTTTTAGTGGTTGCTTAACGATTAAGTAAATACTCAGCTATTAACCAACATGTTGGTTGTTCAGACTTACCCAGTGGCTCCTGAGGAAGGAGACCTGGTGATCTGCTCCTATAAAGATTACAGCCTACAAATTCAGTGAGGCAGTTCTAGTTTGTTATCTGGGGTTGAGAATTGACTCATTGGTACCTAAGAACAACAACTGCATAACTGAATAGCATTTCCCTTCTGTTTACACCTTCTTTAGCTTTACCCAGGAGAAGGTCCATCCCTCGGGAGATTCTGTGCTTTCTATCTTCCCGGGCAGCTGAGTCACTTGCCTTGTGTTCACCAGCTTCATGGTCATGGTATCGGTCTCTTTCCATGACATTGGCCCTTCTTGTTGCTAGCTTCTTGCCCATCACTCAGGATTTCAAGTTGCCCAAGTGCATCGTGCCTTTTGATCTTAATCTGATTTTACTCCCACCCATGTAGGAAAATCCCCTGGATTAATATCTATGCTCAAGTCCAACATGACAAAGAGCAGGAGATGATTGGGTCTGTGAGCCAAAGTGAAAACGCCCCCAAAATCACCCTCAGTGACTTCACCGAGCCTGAGGAACTGCTGGAGAAAGAGTTGGACACCCGGGTCATAGGTATGTGCACCTGTACCACCTCTTCCTAAACCCCTGCATCCTCTAGCTTCTAGCTTCTGTACCCTGACCTTCAGACATAGTACTGGACTGGCTCACTACTCACTGCCATCGAGTCGGAGCCAACTCATAGTGACCCTTCCTTGGGTTTCCGAGTCAGTATCACCACAGAAGTAGATTGCCCAATGTTCCTTCCAAGGAGTGGAGGATAGGGAAAAAGAATTGGCCACAGAAATATAATCATATTTTAATATTTGCTACCTCTGGCCACACAAAATTGTCAGATTATTTTTTTCCCATAAAAAACAATCAAGACTAGATAGAAACAGTGGTGGGGATGGAAGTATGGAGCCAACTATCCATTACTGTTTACATATTTTTCTTTTTTTCCCTAAAGCAAAAGCATTAAATACCTTATGAGTAATCATACAAGTATAGGCTCTATAGTCTGATAGCCTTGGGTCTATTTCTTGCTTTACCATACACTAGCCCTGTGACTCCTCATCCTCATATTTCTCATTTCTGAGATGGGAATAATAGTACTTATCTTTTAGGATCATTAATTATATGATAATTAAGTGATGTAATGTCTTTAATACAGTGCCTGGCACATAATAAGTGTTCAATGCACGTTGGCTATTACTGTCGTTATCAATGGAGTATAAGATGTCAATGTCAATCTGACCTTGCATGCTAGTGTGGGGGATGGTAAACATTAAATATGGACTAGAGAAACTAGCAGCATAAGTGAGCTGATTGGAGAGACCAGGTAGTTCCCCTACTAAAAAATACCAATTATCCACCTGTTCTTGGTGGCTTCATATTTATAGTAAACAAAACAGACACAGATCCCCACGCTTGCGAGTTGACACTCTTCTCCCCCTCTGTCTTCTCTCCCCTCCAGGAGGCATTGCCACCATTGCAGACAGTGAAAGCACAAAGGAGATCCCCAACTGTACTAGTGTCTAACACCAGCAAGCCACGCGGTCAACCACTTTTCTGACATTTTGTTTCCTATTACTGTTATAATGGAAAAAAGTGATGTCTTTTTTACCTTTTGTTTACCAAGGATCCCTTCTTAAATGCAGGCAGTTGTTTAGCTTTGGGAGAAGAAGGCATTCTTAGCCGATTAAAAGGAGAGGAAAAAGAAAAATGGCTGTATTTGGGCTAAGAGCACATCTTGCCACAGCTCCCTTCATTCTGCCAGTGGTAGCACAAGGGCTCTCTTTTTCCTTGTGGTCTCTCTTTCTTTTATTTTTTAAGTTGGGTTGGCTTTTTGTTAACTTTCCATCTCCCCAAAAAAATCACCAACCTTCCCACCCACCTCCCCATCACCCCACTCCCCCCACACACATCCAACACCAACCATTTCCCAGTTGGATCGCAGGTGGTAGGTTAGCAGGGAGTGGATGTAGCTGCAGAAAGCGTGCACACCTGTGTGAAAGAGGCCCTGCCTTGTGCATGTCAATAGCGAGGCTACAGACAGCTTATTGTATATAATTACAATGTAAATAGCTTTTTATTTCCTAAGAAATAATTTAATGTTTAGTAAAAAAGAAAACAGAAAAAAGAAAGACACGTGTGTTGGCTTACTCACTCACCCTCAGAGCTGACCAACCCCCAGGCCTGCTTGATGTGTTGGGTTCTGGATGCTATCTGGTTGTCTGTCACACTTAACTCTTGCATCTCTATGTCCACACCATAGCTGGTTTCTACTTATGTATATACAAGGGGGGGCGGGGGGAGGGTTTCTTTGGGGCAATTGATGAAGGAAGGACTATAGTGACATCATAGAACATGAGGGTCTTTTGGTTCTATCAATTCCATGGAAGAAACTGTTAGATGAAGTCTATTGGAGACTACAGACTGAGACCCGGATGGGAAAATAAGGATTTCCTCCCCACAACAAAATAAATTGAGGATATTTAATCAGCCTGAGATAGAGTTTCCTCTAAAGAAATAAGGCAATGGATCTAAAAATGATGATGATTCTGTTTTCTGAGTGGGTTCCATGGAAATGTTTAATGCTTGTGATGCATTCTCAGGCTGCCCTTAGTTCAGAAAGGTCCCACGGGTACTAGGTTCAGCCCAGCGAGTGCCTTATGGCATGGTGGAGTTAGAGAGGCCAGGAAAGAGAGCAGTTGTGGACTCGTGAGTCTGTGGAAATCCTACAGGCCAAATAGGGCTCTAGCCTTTCATGATATTAGTCAAAGAAGATTTTAGCAAAGCTGTGATATTTGCTTGTCAGATGTCTACAACTTCCTTAAAGTCAGATGTCTGCCTTCAGTTCCCTTAAGGTAGGTAGTTCTTGCCTCTGCAGTGAGTGACTTTCAAAGCCGGTATTCTCTTTTCCACCACCACAGCCCCTTCACACATTCACACGTATCAATTATTTTCCATAGGGTCACTTTAAGCCATGCTGTACGCATTCTTTTCATTTTCAGGCACAGCCTGAGCACGCTTTTTTTTTAAAAAAAAAAAGAAAAAATTATATACTGTATATATATGAGAAGAAAGGTCACGTTTTGTATCTGTTAATTTTTGTGGGATGTTGTTTGCCTTCTTCTCTGTGAGAGGCAGAGAGAACGTGATACAGAGAAATCTGGCTGACAACAGCATAGACAACCATTAGGAGC
Source organism: Orycteropus afer afer (assembly GCF_000298275.1). NCBI lineage: Eukaryota > Metazoa > Chordata > Mammalia > Tubulidentata > Orycteropodidae > Orycteropus > Orycteropus afer. The sequence continues at coordinate 991,169 of NW_006921651.1, read as the reverse complement.
ATTTCTAAAGATCGAACTCTTTTGTTTCAAGGGTTAAATGGGGCAGACAATTGCAATACTTGTACTAAACACTGGAATACAAATGCATGAATCATATCTATATATACAGTATATGTACATATACTGTTCTTGGTTTTATTGTTCCATTTGAATATTTCTACTGTAAAAAAAAAAAAAGACAGTGGTTTTGAAATTGTTGAAAATAAATGTATTTTTGTACATCAAAGCTATATACCTGGCTGAGCTTTCTTTCTTTGGGCAGCTTTCTTTTCCTATTATATTAGTCAACTCTTGCTGCAGTAATGCTACATGACCCAAAAAAAAATCTAAATGACTTATAACAACAAGTATTTTTTATTTGCTTTTGTGTCTTCAGGTTGGCTGTGGTTTAGCTGAGCTCAGTTAGAATCTGTAGGCTCTGCTGGGCCAGTCTTGACTGCAAGCTTTGGGTGGTTCAGGTTTGCTCTAGGAGTCATCATCATTTGGGGCCATTATTCTATTTATTCTCACCCCCCATCCATTGGCCAAAGAAAATCACATGCCAAGTATGATATCAACATTCTATGGAAATAGGCTATGCCTACTCTGATAGAATGCAGTGCTGAGTTACATGACAAAAGGTGGATATATAATTCTAATACAGGTAGTGCATAAAAAATTTGAAGTAACCTAATCTACTATCCCTATTAAATTTCTACAAGCTCATGGGGAGCTTTCACTAGATGACTTGTTGAAGCTCATAAGCAGGTTTTGCATCCTAATTTTTGTGGCTAGGACTTCTGAGCAGAAGTCAAGGTAACTTACAGGTCTTTGCTTTAAACATTACATTATAAATACCTTCCCCAAATATTGAGGAAAAATCACTTACAGTGTTTAACATAGTAGTGAGCTTTTTCTGTCAAGCTGATGTTTCATTACACATAATGCTTACAGTTCTTTAAAGAATTTTTAGGGATTTTGAGCTTCTCACATAATGTAAAGTATCTAATATCCCTGTCCCGTGACAATGGTGAATTTTCTAAGTGCATTAATTTTTCTTTTCAAATGAGATCTTAGTTTTTTCCCGTGTTGATTTTATGTCTTGGTGGTTAAAGTTGTTCCATTAGATTAAAAAGGACAAAAGTCAAATAAATTAGTAAAACAGTACGAATTGGTTAGGTCATTTGGGCTAAACCATAGCTGCTTATCCACCAAATCTGTAAGATATTCAGATTTCTCAGTAGTAGAGTGAGGCAAAATCAGATGACAGAGAATGAGGTTGGCTTTATTGTTGTTATAAGCTGCCACCGAGCCAGCCCCACTCATGGCAAACCCATACACCCTGGAACAAAACACTGCCCAGTAGTGCACCATCTCATAATTGGTTGCAGGCTGGGTTTCATGGTGATCCACAGGTTTCATTCACACACACACACACACACACACACACACACACACATTTAGAGTACATCATCAGACCTTTCTTCCTAGTTGGCCTTAGTCTAGACATGCCTGATGCCTGTTCCGGATCATAACAACATACTAGGCACCATGACAGAGGGTGCCTCGGTCTCCCACATGGAAGGTGATCATTCTACCACTGAACAACCATAGCTACTTCTCTTACAGTACTTTTCACCAGTGCTGAGGATACACTTTGCATCAAAATTGTCATCTTTAAGGCAATTCTAAGCCAAGTAACTAACCTGCAGGATCACCCTGGGAGTGGACCTAGGTATCATCATTTTAAGCAGATTCTCAGAGGATTTTCATAGGCACTAAAGTTGGAGAAGAACTGCTCTGTCCACTGAAGTAGTTCATGAGGAATGATTGGGTAAAAGTCACCTCCCCTGGCTCCTTTTACCATTATGCAAGGAACTTTAATCTACAGAAGTGAAACCAGCTTCCAAATTTGTTCATTTCTTCCTGGGCAATAGCTCCATGTCAGCTTGAGTTACCTGGGACAAAACACGCTGCAAGTCAGGATGGTGGTGGATGGTGCCTTGAAAAGAATATTAAGCCAGGAGTTAGGACATACATGACTTTCAGCAAGACTGGGCCCCAAGTACCTTCTTTGTAAAAGGAAAACACTTTATGGCCTGTCTCATTGGCTTGTTATAATTTCCAGATGTTTGAAAAGCACATTGGCAGTTCCAGATTTATTGAGAGATTACTAATAAGGGGAGTACTTAAAAGAACTCCCTCCTTCTGTAGAGGGATAAACTGAGACCCAGAAAAAAAAAAGTAACTTCCCTAAGGTTGCACAGCAAATTGGTGCACAGCTAAAGATAGAATCTGTGTCTTCTTTCCACCACCCACCTCCCTAGTAAAAGCAAAACTGATCAAACTGGACATTGTTGAGAACCAATGACTAGCCTGATGGTTATGCCAATATGGCCTCTGTATGTATAACGTTCAGAATGCTGGAGACTGTCACTTCCCAA
>NW_006921651.1:966043-982911 GCF_000298275.1 Orycteropus afer afer | reverse complement strand
GGGAACAGTGCTGTTTGTAGCTATTAGATGTGAATCAGATAAAGTAGGGCCCTTGGCGGCTTGCTTCTGAGAAAATGTGTGGTCTGGTCCCCAAAGAACACAGACTTCTTCAGCTGGAATGTCTGTGCCCGAATTGCCCCCTGTGCTGAAGGCTACCAGGCTCCAGGGATTTCTCACAACCAAGAAGCCCTGGTTCTCCTCCCTCGGGCCTCTCCCAGAAGCCTCTTCCTACTAGACAAGGTCTTTTATTGCTCACTGTCTCTTGCAAAGGGTTATTGCTTTTCGTTTCCCAGGAACTAGCTGCAATTAACAGTCTGTCCAACCATAGTGAGTGGGAGGAGTAAGGAGGCTGCTGAAGTAAAAACAGAGAAAGGATAGAATAGAATGTTTTTCTTGTCCCTAATCTTTCTTGCTTTCTAGGTGGAATCACCTGGGAAGCACATAATTATCTCCATAAACAACACACCTGGCCTTTGGAGTGCTGGAGTGGTTTCCTTGCACTGCCCTTCCAAAATCTTACGGTTTAATTAGAGAATTGCTGGGATTTTTCCATGGGCAGCTGGGACTTTTTGAGGAGGGGCACCCAGGGAAGGACAGAGGAGAGTTGGGTTTAGAGAAATAAAGTTAATCTTTGTTTATTACAAACTCCACTTGACACATTCCCACTTCAACCTGTCAATTTCAGATTCTCCTCACTGAGGGGAAAATGCAGATGCTCCCAGATTTCTAATCTATTTATATTAGTAACGAGGCAACTCTAGGCAGCATGTGCTCATCACCAGCTAATCAACCTCTGCTATGCCTTGTGCCTCCTAATCAGGGCCATGTTGGTTGCCTACTGATCAGGTTTGAAGGCTCATCCAGGCAATAGGCGTGGAGAGGGCAAGTTGGGGGAGAAAGAGATCAGGCCCAATGGGGCTCAGAGCTTGGCAGACTTCCTAACAACAGGTGGGCTTCCCACCTTGCCTTAAAATACATCCCTTTTAGAGGCTGCCACCACTTCCATAGGTGCTAACTGGAATATGGCAGGTCTCCAAGCACATTTCTCCTTTCTGCACAGGACCCTGCCATAACAAGATGCTGTCCTTCCAAAACCTCTTGGCTCAATCATACAGACACAGCAAGCTGCATCAGTAGAAGAGGAAGAAATCATTAAGTGCACATCTGTAGCTGATAATGAGGCAAGATCTCTTTATTCATTTATTCATTCACTCATTCATTCTTTATTTCAACAAATATTTATTGAAAACCTACTCTCTGCCAAGCTCTGTGCTAGACACTGGGGATACATCAGTGATCAAGACATATTTAATAGAAAGTGGACATATACTTTTATTATCCAAACTGAGACATATTTGGAGATGAAAGGAGTGTTATTAATAATTACTCTGGGAGAGCAAGCATGACAGGGAGCTGTCACAAGCAAATCTGGGTGTAAGGTCCTCTAACTTCAAACCCAGAGTAAGCATTAAGTATGAGATTGTGTCCATGTTCTCTTTACCCTTAAATTCAAACCCTGAAAATCCAATTCTCTGTAGCTAAAACAGATGTTTTGAAGATCCCTCATTACCTGTGCATGACAGAGCCTCTTGTTGGGGTCAGAGCTCTTACTTAGTCAGAGGTCAATGAGCATAGCTTCAGATGATTTATAAAAAGATATTGAAAACATGGAATCAATTACAGCCCTCGATTGCAGAAAATAGGCACTAGTCTGACTAACTCAAATATAAAGAAATTTATGGGAAGGTGGTTAGGGGCTCAGGGAATCTCAAGGCTGGAGAACTGAGCTTGGAAATAGGTAGGAGCTAAGGCAGCTGGGAGGGATGGGAATTCCAAAGCACAAGAATGTTTTTGTGGCAGACAGCATTTTATCAGGGGCTGCCTCTGAGATGGATGAACTCTGATGATCTCTTCTTTCCCTGCGTCACTGAAGATTCACAATTCTAGATCAATTCCACAACTGGCACAGCTTGGGTCACATGATCACTCCATGAGTAGTGAGGAATATGATCCAGGGGCAAGCCTCTAAGTATCACTCTGGCTTTTGAAGTGAAAGAACAGGTATTTGAATGCCTAGCTCTTCTCGGCTATATATACTGGGCAAAATGCTATCCCTCCCAAAGGACATCCGTGAGTGGTTATGAAGAAAGAATGGATGCTGGGCAGAGAGTGCATGTCCACCACAGTGACTCTTCCATCACTATTCTTTCAATATTTTTTTTTAGCGTAAATAAAGAAATTGTGTTAGCTGTTGGAATTTCAGGTATGAATGTGGGACCCATTTTTGCCCTCATGGAACTTAAAATTTAAGGAGCATTCATCTAAATAATTGTTGAAACTTCTTTTGCAGTTATGATATAGTTTTTGGGAACAAAATTCTGATAATTTGTAGAAAGGTAATAAGAAGGAGTGGCGATCCCCTCCTTGCTCCCTAAGGCAAAAGCATGGTGGTAAAATTTTAGAAAGTGATTTCACAAGAAATTACATTTATGTTAGATATTAAAGAAACATTTTAATTTGCTCACACTTTTTTTTTTTCTTCCATCTAGAATGTCTTTTTCCCTTCTCTCTGGTAAGGTGTTGGAGTGTAGAAAGATGGAGAATGGCAGATCTGAAGAAAGGATGGAAGAAATGGTGGGAATTGGGCTAGAAAGATGACTGTGAAATAACAGATCAGAAATTAGGGGTTGAGATTTAGAAAAATGTTGACCTACTGTGCTCAGGACCATGTTTTATCTTTATGTTATTCCAAGATACATACATACATTCATGTCATAATTATAAAAAAGAAAAGTCACATCAAATGTCCGTAACAGTTCTCTAAGTCTGGCACATTTCCAGGTATTTCTTTAGAGTCCTTTTTAATAAACTTTTTAAAAATGTAATGAGATTGTTCTGCAAAGCTGATTATTAAGTATAGTTAAAATAGCAACATTCAGAGGTCAAAGATGGACAATAATTTCAAAAGAGATTTGGGGTAACATAGTATTTGCTGGAGAATGGTTTATTGTCTTTGTAATGGAAAAAGAAACTGTAATTACTTAGGACCTTCACAATGAGTATTAAAGATACAGGAAATCATTACTCAGGATTCTTGGCAAAGGAAATGGCTCTTCTGTTGGTCTCTGCTATTCTTTTATCTTATTCCTTTCACAAGAGTAGAGAAACTTTTTTGTTTAGTAATTTGGCTGGCAACGTCCCATCCATAAGTAATTTGCCATTGTTAACAAATGTTGGAACAAAACAGCACCAATTAAGGTTTTACGTGGTTATCAAACATGGCAAGAGATTCTATACAAAGTGTGAGGTAAAGAACTTAGCTTGAGGAAGGCGTTTTCTGGCTGGAGGAAAACAGTTTAGCAGAAGAGGAACTTCAGACCAAGTTTCATCCAGAAATGTGCAGCATTACCAACTACGTGACACTGCGGAGCGAGGCTATGGCTGGAGATTCAGATGTGGAATGCTGGAAGCCATTGGCCTGATGAGACCACCCAGGGAAGACATAAAATGCAAAGTGAGTGGGTAGACACTAGCTCCACCAGCTTTGGGAAAGGGGCAATTGGCCCTCCAAACAATTTCCCACTTACTGCATATATTTTTTATGAACTTTTATCAACATATCATGGGAATCTGTGGGTGGTGCATATGGTTAACTGGCTTGGCAGCCAACTAAAAGTTTGGGGGGGGGGGTTGAGTCTACCTGGAGACACCTCTGAAGAAAGCCCATAGATCCGCTTCTGAAAAGCCAGCCATTGAAAACCCTGTGGACCCCAGTTTAACTCTGCCACAGCAGGGTTTCTGTGAGTCCAACAACTGGTATCAACCAGTTATCAACTGGTATCATGCTACCTTCCTTCCTTCAGATAACGTCTCTCTCACTCTGACCTCTCGGAATTAAAGGATCATTCCAGACTCATCTAGGACATTTCATCTGCCTTTGGGGGTAGGGGTGAGATATTGTAGCAAGAATTTAGTCTTTGAACACCCATAGAGCTGAGTCAAAATCCAGCTTCTGTTTTTATGAACTTTGTGGTCTTGGAAAAGTTTCTACCATCCCCAAGCCTCAAATTTCTCTTCTATGCTTGTGTTGTCCATAGGGTTGCTATGAGTCCAAACTGACTAGATGGCACCTAACAAACAACAATACCATGCTTGTGAAGAAAATCAAATACTAAATATAAAGCACTTAACAAAAATCAGGTTCAGCATCAATGAGCATTCCCTCCACCCCACTCATTGTGTTTTTCATGGGCATCTGTATGACCGAGTATAAGAGAGAACAGGAGGGCTCTTAGCCTATAGCTTGCTCCTTCCCCACCCTCTTAAATACATACAGGCCCTACTCCAGCTCATCTAATAACCCACTGGTACCTGCCTCCTCTTCTGTAGGAGATACATTTAGAAAAGTTAGCCACTGAACAAACCCCACCACCACCAGCGTTTACACCTGTTCTTTTGTCTGGTCTCAGAGAAAAGCCACAATACCAATAATTGTCTGGAGGCAAAATTAGTACTGAGAGGGCACAGAAGACAAGTGGCCAGGCCCATGCAGTGGCTCTAATAGGATGAATGCTGCGTTTGTAAATGCAGCCATTCTTGCCAGCTGAACATCTCCTTTTCTTTATCATAAATCAGAGATTGCACAAGGTCCTCTGTGAGAGCCTATCATTAGCTTTGTTATTATGGTTATTACTAGCCATGTGCCGATTTCCTTGCATCTTTTAGGATCTTTCAGTTACAATATGTTGGAATTTTTCTCCTCTTTTTTCTTCTGGCTCCTCCCCTTTGCATTCCACCCTCCCTCCTCACCCCAAATACCACAGTTTCTTCTCTTTCCTGTTCCCCAATAGTTTTCTATAAAGAAGAATGTCAGCAAGGGATTCAAATGAAGCAGAACTTGGAATCTTGCTGATGGAGGGGGAAGAAATATTGTATATTAGTCAATATTACCCAAGTTATTCGTCAGAAGTTTCATTTTTTTCCCCCTCAGTCTTATCTTAAAGTCACTGACACGAATATATATCATAAAGTTAAAAAGATTGAATTACGCTTCATCAGCTGCTGCTAAGATTCATTCAGGCTCAAAGCCCCAGAGAGTCCTGGATGTACCAAGCCATGGCGTTTTACAGTTCTTTCTTTTTCAGTGAACACACATTAACAGGGTTTGTCTCTTCATTGTGGTATGGCAATGATTGAAAATATTCCTTGTATTGCTTGATAAATGATTTTTGCCAAAAAGGAGAGCAATTCTGTCATTTGAGCATATTTCCCAGGGGCCCAGATACGTACTTGAGCTGGATTTAACGGGTTGGTTTTGAGCAGTGAAGTTGTCTGCTAGGTGAAGGGCAGAGGCTTCCGGGTGGGCTGCCGAGCCCAGGAGATCACAGGAGCATCCATGTTTCAACACTGCTTAGAATGCCAGTTGGTGGTCTGGTTCCCTGAAAGCTGAGGTACCTGGGCTGCAGACAGGTGGTTCATCCATCATCGCCACCATTTTTCTACCTAAGAGTGCTTCAAAGGAACAGCAACTAACAGGCTGTATTAGTTTCCTAGGGCTGCTACAACAAATTGTCACAAACTGGGTGACTCCAGACAACAGAAACTTATGCTCTCAGGTCTGAAAGCCAGAAGACTGAATTCAAGGAGTCAGCAGCGTTGGTTCCTTCGGGAGGTTCTGTCAGAGAATCTGTTCCGTGCTTCTCTCCTGGCAGCTGGTGACTGCCAGCAATTTCTGGCTTCCCTTGGCTTGTAGAATGCATCACTCCAATCTCTGTCTCCATCTTCACATTGCCTTTCCCTCTGTATGCTCTCCCCTTCTTCCTTGTAAGGTCATATGTCATTGGATTTAGGGCCCACCCAGTTAATCCAGGATGATGTCATCTCAAGAGCTTTAAGTTAATTATATCTGCCAAGACTTTATTTCTAAATAAGATCACATTCACAGGTTCTAGATGGACATAGCTTTTGGGGAACACCTATCAACCCATCACAGAGGCCTATTCCTAAAAAGGGGGAAAAAGGGATTGTTGTTGTTGTTATGTGTCGTCGAGTCATCTCTGACTCACAGTGACTTTATGTACAACAGAATGAAACACTGCCAGGTCCTGTAGCACCTCACTATCCCTACTATACCTGAGCCCAGGAAAAAAGGATGCAGACAGAAAAATGAAAGTTGGGATAAGTGAAATGTCTGTGTATGGCCCCATCACATAGGGGCTATTCTGCACATTAGCTATCGCATCTAGTGCTAAGTTCTCTGACCTACATATTTACTTCAACTCTTCCTTTCCTCTCAAAACTTACCAGGCCAGTGTTCCAGTCCCTTGGTTCTCTGAGTAAATCTAGGCTCTCTATTCTTGGTTAGTTCCTCCAATCCACAATTTTTTAATTCTATTCATATTAGATGTCTTAACTGGTATAAGCCCTTCAATCACACAAGCCTACTGACATATAATCAACAACAACAACAAAAAAATTCACACATGTACCCCTGCCCCCACCGCTGTCTGCTAGAAGAGAGAAAGATCTGATTGCTCTGAATCTCGGCTATGGATTGGGTTCCAGTGGCTTGTCATCGGGGTCACTGTGACACTATGGTGTGGTCTCAGAATGCTCTTGCAGCTTCTGTTTCTATGGAATAGAATGAGCCATTATATCTTGTGATTTAATTGCAGCTTATAGGAGAGGAACGTTTGATGAGGAGGCCTCATAGACATCTAGGTTGGGTCACATGCATCATTCTAGTTTAGCAAAACATTCTGCATTAGTGCTTATGGTCCAGGCCTTGGGAATGAGAAGTGGCCCTTTTTTTTTTCCCCTTAGTCTTTCCTCTTGGGACCCTATTGTTGTTGTAGTTGTTGTTATGTGCTGTCAAGTCAGACCCGACTCATAGCGACCCCTCCTTGGGTTTCTGAGGCAGTATAACTATGGAAGTAGATTGCCCAACCTTCCTTCTAAGAAATGGCTGATGGATTTGCACTTCCAGTCTTCTGGTTAGCAGTCAAGTGCCTTAGGTACTATACTACCAGAGCTCCCTGGGGACCCTGGGGCAGCTCATAGGTGGAGGTGGCTGCAGTTTAACACAGGAATTGGGCATTTTTTAAATACCCTAGCCTCTCCCAAACCATCTTTATTCTCTAAAACTCTATCATTACTTCATAGAGTAATGTATATTGAGTTTCTCTGATAGCGTTAAAACAATTCTGGACAGGTCTTCACTAAGCACTGATTATTTGGGCATTGACACAATCAGAAACTATGATGAAATTTAGAAGCTAGAGGAGGGTGTGGAAGGGTACACAGAGAGAAGACCATGTGGAAATGAGCGAGAGAGGAGATAAACTGCAACGAATGAGAAGCTTCTTCTCCAACACACACTACTTATACAATTGTAGCCCCTCTCCAGTTAGAATGGTTTCTGTGCTGTGTCTTAGGTGTGAGCAGGATCAGTCTGGTCTCTGGGCTGCCTGAGCCGAGAAAGCTCTCTTCTCTCCACCCATCTCAATACTGACCGCCATGAAATACACCAGCACAAGTGTGCCTCCCAACAAGCTTCTCTCGATGAGTCCTACTCAACTCTTCTTGTTCCTCTTTGCTTCTTGCTCTCCTTGAGGATTCATGTGGTGCTCTACTACCCAGATACTTGCCATCCCAATTCTCTTCTGTTGTTGTTTTACTGTATGAGAGGTGGAGAGAGATAGTAGAAAGAACACAGAAATTGAAGTTAGAAGTCTGAGATCCAGTTCCAACTTTTCTCATATTACCTGAGAAAACTTAGACAAGTTGTTCAGTCCATCTGGGCATATTTCCTCCTCTATGAAATAAAGGGTCGCTATTTAAGAGAAATTATGTCAGCCCGCCTATGTTATCAGGTCATTGTATATATCAAATGAGAGATACCCCCGTCTGTAATGAATTTAATGCACTAGCTCCAGCTGCCACAACAATGAGCTGAGTGAAGGCAATTTCCTGGCTCCTCCCTTAACCTGCAGTCACACTTTTTTTTTTTTTTTTTTTTACTATGGCAGTACGCCCAGCCCCAGCTTCTGAGAGTGCTGGCTTCTAGTGTGCCTGTGATAGTTTGCTTTGTGTGTCAACTTGGCTGGGTCTAGTTGAGTGGCTGGGCATCTGGTGGTAGTTAACCCACATGATGAGACTGGCAATCAGCTCCATGGTGGGATCTACCACAAGCAGCTGGGTAACTGCCTTTGGGTATGTGGTCTGCTTCCTGTATATAAGGAGAAGCCTTTGGGTATGATCTCTAGCCTATGGCACGCTTGGACCCTGCATGTAGCTGTGTCATTGCTCAGCAGTCTGCTATGCTCTACCAATGTTGGGACTTACAATGAACTTAAGTTAATGGCCTGCCTTGTGGATTGGTAACACCGGGACTGTGCCTTTTTACTTGTCAACCCTGGGGCTTCTCAGCCTCAGCAGCCAGCAGCTGTCTGAGTGAAGAAATGCCTCTAGCTCCAGTGGGTCGAGAGCAGGAGGCAGAGCTGGACCCCAAAGTTGAGGGGCTTTCCACCCAGCCCCTAGAGCCTGGCACTTTGAACTTGGACTTAAAGCCTCCAAATTGCAAGAATAAACTCCTGTTTGTTAAGGCCATCACATTTGTGGTACATTTCCTGTCAGAGTGGCACTAGGTAACCAGAACAGTCTCCTTCCTCAGAGGTGTTCAGACTGAAGGGAGCTACCTCTTCCAGAAGTAACACCCTACACCACCCCCTCTTACGCCTCCAGATTCCACAAGCAGTGGTTGACTGACATGAAGGTCAAAAGGCCAGCCCACCCCCTTACCTCAGATGGGGTAAGTCTATGGTGTAACTTATGCTCAGAGCCTCCTGTGGAGCCTCCTGTGGATCAGTGAAGACTAAAGTTAACTTGCAGCTGCATCCTTGCACCACTCCTTCCCTGTTTCATTTTCTCACCTCTTTCCCTCACAGGTTGTTGGGGTTAGTTGCTGTTGAATTGCCTCTGACTCATGCTGACTTTATGTGTATAACAGAACAAAATGCCAATCTTCACAATTATTGGGATATTTCCGTCACTGAGGGCTTCCCTGGTCTTTGCTGACCTCTACCAACCATGATGCCCTTTTCTAGCGACTGGTCTTTCCTAATGATGAGAGCCAAAGTCTCACTATCATCATTTTTAAGGAACATTCTGGTTATATTTCTTCTAAACTGACTGGTTCTAAACAAATCAAATTAATACATTAAACAAAAATTTCTAAAACTGTTGTTTCCCTTAGAACACTCTATGTCCCAATTCCCTGTCTCAGGCTCTGCTTCTAGGAAACCTGACCTAGGACACCATCCTATCATGGTGGGATCATGAAACAAAACCTTCCCAAGATTCAAACTGTCTTTACAAGTATCTCTAGGACAGCTCCCCCGTCCTCATGATATACTTCATGGAGCAGGAAAACCAGCCCTCCAACCACCCATTGCAGACACTAACAGCTGGGCCACAGCCCCAGTTTCTAGTGGTGAGTCACCGCAAAGGGCTTTTGAGAGATGAGAGGGCATCCAGGCCCATGAGATAAATATGCAACTGAGTGGAGACCGCCAATGCCAGAGTACCATGGCCTTTCACAGCAACAGGCTCTCCCTCCTCCAACAATGTTCTTGTGTGGCTGCTCAGCCCCCAAGCTCAAGAATGATTATCATCCACAGAAGCTGAGCTTTCCTGAAAGTGATTGTTTAGTCGGAACATCTGGTGTATGAATTGAAGGCCTATGTATTTTTCCTCTTTCCTCCCTCCAGTCAACACTAAATGAATACTTTAAAAGGCTGCCTAGCTTCCCTTCGAAGGACTGGAGAATAGCTTCAGTATTTAACTGTGTTTCCATCCCTGCACAATTTTTTTTTTTTTTCAGAACCTTGCTTGGTGGGAGGGGATATGAGACACAACTTGTGAGACTTTCTTGCTAATTAAAATTTTCTAACATCTTTGTTTGCTAAAGAAAACATTGCTATATTACCTTGTTCAATTATTGCTAATTAAGTAGGACCAGCTCACCATTTTGAGCAACAATTGCTGTAAGTACTGTGGATTGCTTTTCTTCAATAGATCTGAATAGATATTCACACACACATACACACACTATACACATACATGTGCACACACATACATAGACACGTGTGTGTGTGTATGGAAGATACCATTTGGAACATTAATGTTATAAACATGGGTTCATTGACTATACATTCATGCATTATCTTTTATTTAAGTAAATCTAGCCTTTTCTAAACTGTTCAAGTGTCATCCCCAGTGGTCTTTACTATGAGGGTGATGAGTGAATTAATTTTATTGCTATAGCCAATTGTATTTGGAAGACATCTTCTGCATGATGACTTCTGCATAGTATAATAATGAAGGCCACAGAATCAGAGTCTTATCTATCATATCTGGCTGATGACTTTGGATAAATGACTTAAACTCATGAAGCTCTAGTTTCTTTTTTTCTCAAAATGCAAATAATAGTAGATGCTTCATTTTATCATTTGAGAATTATATGGGAACACCCTTGTATACCATTTAACTCCCATTTATTCAATGTGAATCCATGTGCCTCTGGTCTGTACATTATTCTTACACTTGGTTTGGGACTCTCCAAGAAGAAAAATGGATTTGTATTTTACAGAAATTAGTCAGGTCAACTCAAGACATTCCTCTTGCCCAAACCAAGAGTTAACATCCAGACTGTGACCTTGTAGCAGAAGGAAACCAACCACTCCGTGAAATAGGCTAAGACATCTATATTATTCAAATGGCTGAACCAATTATTCTCAACACAGATAAGCTGTGAGTACTGTGAAGTTTGCTATTTGTATCTGAGCTTCCCTTAGTTTGATAATAGAGAATTAGGCTGTCCTTCAATTACTCAGGAAATACACTATCAATAACTGGTGACTTTAGCAGACTTTTTTTTTTCCAAAAAAAAATCCTCACAAGTTGACTGAAGAGCAATATCATGATAAACGGAGAAAAGATCGAAGTTGTCAAGGATTTCATTTTACTTGCATCCACAATCAACACCAATGGAACCAGCATTCAAAACATCAAGTGATGTATTGCATTGAACAAATCTACTGCAAAAGAGCTATTTAAAGTGTTTAAAAAAAAAAAAAAAAGTCACTTTGAGGACTAAGATGCATCTGACCTAAGCCATGGTATTTTTAATCACCTCTTATGCATGTGGAAGCTGGATAATCAGTAAGGAAAACCAAAGAAGAATTGATCCCTTTGAATTATAATGCTGAAGGATATTGAATATACTTTGGAGTACTAGAAGAATGAACAAATCTTTCTTGGAAGAATTACAGCCAGAATGCTCCTTAGAAGCCAGGATGGTGAGATATCCTCTCACACACTTTGAACATGTTACCAGGAAGGACTGGTCCCTGGAGAAAGACATCATGCTTATTAGAGCAGTGTCAGCAGAAAAGAGGAAGACCTTCAGTGGGGTGGATCAACAAGGTGGCTGCAACAATAGACTCAAACACAACTGAGAGGATGCTGCAAGACCAGACAGTGTTCCTTCTGTTGGACTAAAAGAATCAGCTTGATGACACCTACAACAACTCATAGCACAAGGTGACCTCTGTTTCCCACTCTGGGAACTACCTGAGGGCATGGCAGGTAGGGCCTGGAATGGAGCAAGTGTTTAGTAAATGCTCATTGAGGGCATCAAGTTAAAATCATGAAAAGACAATGTGTCTTGGATAAAACCCATGTCTACGTTAATTAGGGCTCTTTTATTGTAATGAGCTGAGACCTTGGGTAAATCATCTTTGGATTTTAGATTTTGTCCTCTGTTTCTGACTTTCCAGTGCCAAGTTCTTCCTTTTCTAAGGCCCAGTAGTAGTCTCAAACACTTTGTCTCTCAGCAGCTATGTGGTCTCTTGTATCTGATTTCCTCCCCCTGCCTGCCAATCTCTATTCTGATTGCTTTCCCCTGCTGCTCCCTAGTGACAGACCCACCATCTCTAATTTTGCTTGTCCTTTCAGCCCACACTCCTCTGATGGGATTCAACCTTATAGAGGTATGGGGAAGTTTTATAGATAGGGAATCTGATTTATTACAGCTTGTCTTTTGAGGTCGCAAGTCATTGACACTGGCCAGATTTTGAAATGGTCATCTAATGAGCATCTCTCCACCCCCAACCCAGTTGGCTAAGACCTGGAAAGTAGGATATCATAGGACAGAGCATGCCCCTGCTCTCTCAAGCATGTATATGAAGCGGGGATTCAAACCAATGCATTCTAGTTTGACCCCTGCCAGGAATTTGCATTTCCACCCCCTCTATATTGAATCAATCTACATTTTAACAAGGTCCTTCAGGTGATTTTTATGTATAAATAAGATCTAAAAGAATCAACTGGAAATCTTGTTAAAATGTAGATCCTCTTTCAGTATAGATGTGGTGGAAATACAAATTCTCAGTAGGAGATTAAACTGGAATGAACTGGTTTGAAACCCTGATGTGAATGAAGCAGCTTTTTCTGAGATACAAATGGATGGTTATTGTTAAAGAGGATAGGAAAGTCACATAATCTTTACTTCTTCCTCCTCTCTCACAAGCCTGCTGCATCTTTTATCAGTTGGAAATTAGCAGAGAAAATATTCCCTCCTGGCACATATATTCATGGGGTAAGAGCAAGGTAATCCCTAAGCATGAAATTTAGATTACCCTCTGAGCACAAAGCTAGGAAAAATTCAACATGTAGGAAATGAAATTAGCCATCTGTAGAAAAACCTACCCTGAAAAATAAACAGTTGAACTTCCAGGTTCAATGCTTTGGTTGTCATCAATCTCAGGAGAGTATGGTTGTTTAGCAAAGCCAAAGCTGATGCCTCCTTCATCTCAGTGTAGAGAAAGAATGCGTCAACAGAAGGGTATTTCAAGCATAAAGAAAAATATCATAGGAACCCAAGGACTGAGGTTTGGAAAGAGACTATCCAACTCTCCTTTATTCCAGGAAAGAAGGGCTCCCAGTCATCAGACAAGAGCTGTGCGGTCCTGGGTCCTTGTATTCTCCACCTCATTTGCCATCCACTCTTTACCCTTCTATGTCTTATTTTATACAGGCCGTCACAAGGTTATGAAAGGATCAGTTCCTAAGTGTATCTTTAGGTTGAATTTGTGGGTAAATCAGAATAGGTGCAGATGGTTCTTACTAAGCCTTACTTTAGCAAGCAAGCAAAGGCAGGAAGCACTTGTGTAGAAAGCGAAGGTGATTATGATGAGGAATTATCGTAAGTAGAGGTTGGCTCAATTTCGAAGTCAGGGAAAGTTTGCATAATATCAAAGGGCAAGTAAGAATTGTCCATAAGTTAAAAGTGTATAACTCAGCGACTGGCTGTATCTGATTCTCCGTCACTCTTTGAAAGATCTTTGTGCAAGTTTACCCACCCCACTCCAACTGCTGAAATTCTTAGACATGATCTAAATTTCAGGCAATAGTTTAAAAAGACTAACATAGCAAAGTGGAGTACTTCCTCCTAGAAATTTCCTATTACACTGTCCTTTGTGAAATTATTTCCTAATACTTCATATCAGATTCACTCAACTCTTTTTTGGGGGTATTTTTCCCCCTTTGCTCCTCATTAACCATTAGTGTTTTTAGGTTCTGTTCTCCACTCTCCTTTGTCATTCTCCTCTAGGCTAGTGTATCCTCAAGACTTTGACTACAAACTATGTTCTAATAACCCCTAAACTTAACTGTAGACTCTAGAGCCAAGGAAGCCAAGATATTTTCCTTGGTCTACATATCTAGTCCTCTACAACTCTATTCAATGATGTACTGGTAAATGCTTAACAAGTGGCTCATGGCACGGAGTGGTGGAGAGGGAATGAGGAGTAGTCCTGGTTGGGAGATTGCCAATTTCGTGGTGTAAATATACTGACCATGACTGATTTCCGGCTACCAATTTGACATCAACTAGCTCACAAAATTAACAGTTGGCTCTCCAGAACTGTGAGCTAGTTGCAGCAAAACATTGGCTTTGTTAGAAATGTCTATTTAACTATCCATTAAAAAAAAAAAAACTCACTGCCATTGAGTCGATTCCAACTCATAGCGATCCCCTTTGGGTTACCGAGGTGGTAAATCTTTATGGAAGTAGATTGCCCGTCTTCCACAGAGTGGCTGGTGGGTTTGAAATACCAACCTTCTGGTTAGCAGTCAAATAAATGCCTTAGGCACTGTATCACCAGAGCTGCTTAGACAGCTCTAAGTGTGCATAGTGCAAACTGAACTTCCTATAGCTTGTATGTCTGCTTTCCTCAAAATTAGCAAGCAGGTTCATCAAGGCTGAGAATGCAATCACCGCGAGAGCAAGGACCTTGCTTATCTCATTCACTGCCTTGTACTTAGCACCTAGAACCATGCCTGGCACCTAATGTACATTAATGTTTGTGAAATGTGTGAGATATTATGCCCAGTATTCCACTCTACTTGCTGGATCTACTTAGCCTTTTAAATAATGAAACAGAATTCCTATTTATATATCAAATTCTTATACACTTAGCAAGTTAGTTGCTTACATTGGACAAAAGTGAGTTCTGAACTCTCTCTCTCTTTCTCTCTCTGTGTCTCTCTCTCAGGAACCACGTGATCTCTCACCTCTGATTTTCTCCATCTACCTGATAATACTCCTCTCTATTCTTCCTAGTTTTCCCTGCTGCCCCCAAATGGCCCTAAAGCTGAGAACACAAAGTAGGACTGGGGAACCCACCAAGTCCTATGAAAACAATTGTCCACCTTACTGTTATAGCACCCTATGAATGTGCTAGAGATAAGAGACATGAGCATGTTTGTTGATGGCTATCACCATATCAAAATCTCTTAAAACAGGCTGGATAATCTACTGAGGTGCTTGATAGAGTAGAAAATGCATGGATGTGAGATATTTCTAAATCTGTGTCCAGATTCCAGCTTGGACAATTACTAAGCTGGTGGACTTGGATAAATTCCTTACCCTTCATTTTGTAAACAATAAAATGTGTATTATAATAGGTAACTTACATTGTTAGGAAAGGAAATAATGTATGTAATAAATAGGTGCTTAATAGTTGTTGGAGTAAAATTTATACTAATGATATAGAGAACCTGTTGCTACTAGCTCTAGACTTTAGTCTTGATGCCTACCAATAATAATGTGTGAGTAGCCTGTACAGAGTGTGTAAACATCAGCCACTTATTGAATTAATGAATTACTAGAAAATGAGTTGCTGAAAGCAAAAATGACTTGCTCTACTCAAGATGCACTGAAACACTCTTTCTGGAGAATAAGGACTGTCTGGAAGAATTTTTGAGGCTAAAAATGAATGATGTCCTATGAGGACTCTTACCTGAGGTACGTATGATATGGCCACCAGTAACAGAAAATAAACTAAGTCCTCTTTTGTTCCCCAATCTGGCACTGATTCTACTAGCAAAGAAAGGGTCAGACTTCTGCAGCTCTCTGTTCTCTAAGCCAGGGCTGAAGCATGTTTCAGGAGGAACAGAGGCCAGTCCACATTGTCACTGCTTTGGGTGCTTCTATCAGGAGTCTGATTCTAGATTTGGTAGTTCCTACATTCCTTCTCAGCAATCAAATATGCCTTCACAAGAGTCCAGAGCTGAAATCTAGACTTTCAAAGCCAATACACCAGGTAGAAAGAGCTCTAAATGGGCCCTGGAATACAACATTTTAAAACATGTCATTAGAACAATTTTTCTCCCATTTCAGATGTGATAAGGTCATCTTGGGCAGGATGCAGATAAGGAGAGGGAGACAGACCCCAACCAAAGGCAGGAAGGATGGAAAGCTGGGGGAGGGTGAAGAGGTTTAAAACAGCTAAGGCAGACAAACTTGTCTGTCAGTTTGTCCTACTGTGGTAGCTTGCATGTTGCTGTGAGGCTTGAGGCTGTGCCCTTCAAATGCCAGAAGGGTTGCACATGGTGCACAGGTTTTGACGCAGCTTATGGACTGAGACAGAATAGGAAGAAGGAAGAGGCCATCCACTTCTCAAAGAATTGGCCAGGGAAAATCTTATGAATAGCAGAAAAATACTGTCTGATACATTACTGGGCAACTTTATGAATAGCCTGGAAACATTGTCCAATACAGTACAGGAAGATGAGCCCCTTAGGTTGGAGCACTCAAAATACAACTGGGAAAGAGCTGCCTCATCAGAGTAGAACCAATCTTAATGATATGGATAAAGTAAAGACTTCAGGACTTCCATTTGCTGATGTACCAAAACAAACAAACCAAACTCACTGCCACTGAGTCGTTTCTGACTCATAACAATGCCTCCTTGAGTTTCTGAGGCAGTATCGCTATGGAAATAGATTGCCC
The DNA here is from genome assembly GCF_000298275.1 of Orycteropus afer afer. NCBI lineage: Eukaryota > Metazoa > Chordata > Mammalia > Tubulidentata > Orycteropodidae > Orycteropus > Orycteropus afer. Next base: position 966,557 of record NW_006921651.1, on the reverse strand, counting down.
AATCTTCCCTCTGAAGAGTGGCTGGTGGGTTTGAACTACCAGCCTTCTGGTTAACAGTCACTTAGGCACTATGCCACCAAGCTCATGGTTCAAATTGAGGAGAAATAGCTGCAAACAACCATCAATAACTGGAACATGGAATTTATGAAGCATGAATCTAGGGAAATTGGGAGTTATCAAAAATAAAATGGAACTCATAAAGATTGATATCTTTGACATTAGTAAGCTGAAATGGACTGGTTTTGGCCATTCTGAATCAGACAACCATATGATCTACTATGCCAGGAATGAAAATTTGAAGAGGAATGGCATGGCATTCATCATCACAAGGGATATTTCTAGATCTTTCCTGAAGTACAATGTTGTCAGTGATAGGATAATATCCATGCACCTACACGGAAGACCAGTTAATATGACTATTATAGAAATTTACACACCAACTGCCAGAGCCAAAGATGAAGAAATTGAAGATATTAACTTCTGCAGTCTAAAATTGACTGAACATACAACCAAA
>NW_006921651.1:958886-960579 GCF_000298275.1 Orycteropus afer afer | reverse complement strand
CACATTTGGTACATTGCCCTTCTCTTCACTCGAATCAGTACTTGTCTCTACCTATAACAATTTTCCCTCCCCTCCCCTCCCAGCCCTGGTAACCAACAAAGAAAATTTATTTCCATATAGAAACCTTTCCTTGTCTTTTTACAATAACGGACTAATACGATATTTGTCCTTCTGTGATTGACTTATTTCACTCAACATAATGTCCTCCAAATTCATTCACATTATGTGGTGTTTTGCAGATTCTGTGTTATTCTTTAGGGTTGCATACTATTCCATTGTGTGTATGTATCATAGCTTGGTTATCCATTCCTCAGTTGATGGACATCTAGGTTGTTTCCATCTTTTGGCTATTGTGAATAGTGCTGTGATGAACATGGGTGTGCATAAGCCTGTTCTTCTCCCGCCTCTCACTTCTTTAGTGTATATACCTAGTAATGGAATGACTGGATCAAATGGTGTTTCTAATTCCAACTTTTTAAGGAATCGCCATACTGCTTTCCACAGTGGTGGTACCATTTTATAGTCTCACCAGCAGTGTATGAGAGTCCCAATCTCTCTGCATCCTCACCAGCACTTACTATTTTCTGTCTTGTTGAACTTTGCTACTAGTATTGGGGCAAGATGGTATCTCATTGTTGTATTGATTTTCATCTCTCTAATGGCTAATGATCATGAGCATTTCTTCATATGGTTGTTGGCCACCTGAATATCCTCTTTGGTGAAGTGTCTATTCATGTCTTCTGCCCATTTTTAATTGGATCATTTGTCTTTTTGTTGTTGAGGTGTTGGAGTTTTCTATAAATTCTAGAGATAAGTCCCTTGTATATATGACATTAATTTGTTTTGTGTATTAAACCAACCTTCTGTTCCTGGGATACACCCTATTTTATTATAATGATGTATTATTCTTTTTATATATTGTTGTATTCAATTTGCTAATTTTTTTCTACATCCAAATTCATGAAGAATGTTTATCTATAATTCTTTATTGAAATTATCTTTACCAATTTTTAATATTAAGGCTGTATCAGTCATATTGAAAAAAAAAAATAAGACTGTGATCTATCCTCCCCTATATTCTGAAATAAAGTTTCTGTAAAGTTGGTGCTATTTCTTCCTAGACTGTCTGATAGAATGCACCAATTAAATCATGTATGGCTTAAAGTTTCTTTAGGGATGTTTTCTGACAACACATTTAAGAGTATTCAGATTTTTTTATTTCTTGTTTAGATTTAGTATTATATTTTCAAATAATTGTATTTTTCAGGAGATGCCACTTAAGTTCTTGAATTTTTGCACAGAAGGATGTTCATGATATTCTCTTACTATTCTTTTAATGTCTGTAGGATCTGTGGTGATAACTCCTTTCTCATCCTAAAAATTGGGATTTTTTTTTTTTTTTTTTTTTACTACGATCAGTCTAGGTATGGTTTTGTAAAAGTATTCATTTTCCAAAGAACCAGTTTTTAGTGGTAATTTTCTTTGTTATCTGTTTCAATTTTATGATCTTAATTAGTGCTTTTCTTCTACTTACTTTGGGCTTACATTCCTCTTTTTTAGTTGTCTTCTTAGGATGAAATATTGAGCTTAGATTTCTCTCTCTCTTTTTTCTGATAATTGACTGCTAAACAGAAGGTTGGTGGTTCAAACCCACCAGCCACTCCTCGGAAGGAAGATGGGGTAATCTACTTCC
>NW_006921651.1:956698-958587 GCF_000298275.1 Orycteropus afer afer | reverse complement strand
GAATAACTTGCTAAAAAAATCAGTAAGGACATAAAACATCTCTACACCCTTGCAAATGTTGTTGAACCACCAGCCTTCTGGTAAGCAGTCAAGTACCTTAGGCACTACATTTTGGAGCTCTGTTATTCAGCATATACACATGTATAATTACTTTGTCTTCATGAGAAATTGTCTTTCTTTTTTTTTTTTAATTATGAAACTCCTTTCTATCTCTGGTAATACTCTGTCTGAAGTCTGTTTCATCTTCCTGGCTTCCTATGCATACTCCTTTCATACACTTTCATCCTCTCTGTATATCTCTTTGTTTCTTTCAGTAGTCTTTGATTTCTCTCAATAATGTTTTGTAATTCTTTAGTGTATAATCATTGTACATATTTAGTATACTTATACATAAATATTTCATGTCTTTTTTTTTTTTTTTTTGGTACATCATATTGTTTTAAATTTCAATCCACAATTGTTCATTGGCAGGATAGATGTATATGTAGCTTTTGTATAGATTATTTGAAGCTCCTTCTTAACATAGGCCCCTCCTCATCTCTGATGTTTAACCCTGTAGATTCCACCCATTTTACTGCCCCAAATTCTGATAATTGCTTCCTCAACTCCCCAGGACTGCCACAGCTTACTTGGACTCCAGCTTTCAGCACCATGGCCAGGAAATTATCCTCACACAAAAGATGGGGGCAATTGTGGGTCTTTCCTCATGAGTCTCCCTCCTCTCAAGGATCACAGTCTTGTGCTGTTTGTTGTCCAATGCCAAAAAAAAATGTATTGCCTCATATATTTTTTCTAGTTTTACAAGTATTTGCTCTGGATAACTAGTTTGCACTAGTAACTCCATCATGGCTAGAAGTGGATGTAATTTATTTAATGGGGCATCTATTAATAAACATGTAGGTAGTTTCCTATTTTATGGTTTTTCCTGCAGAGCTGCAATGAAGGTTTGTGTCATGTTGCAAATGAATTTGTCTGTAAGGAAATGTAGAAGAGGAATTGTTAGGAGTGAACAATTTAAAATTTTCAATAGATATTGACAAATTGTTGTATCAATTTAAAATTCCATGATTTTTATATGTGGATATCTGTTTGCTAGCTCACTAGTTCAGTTCATTGTGCTATGATTAATGACATGAACAGACAGTTTATGGAAATGATATCATACATAATTTTCAATATTTGAAAAGGATCTATATCACTTATAAACATTCATGTACTCTAAGATACCATTTCTCATTTATATCAGATTTAGAATATGTGAAGCTTCCTTATAAGTGGCTCTGCATATAGATATAATAAGCAAAATAAATAAAGCAAAATCCTGGCATATTGGGTAACGCAGCCCCATTTTCCCCTGCCACTTTCTGGAAACAGTTATATGAGAACAACACTAACCATAGCCAAAGGTCCTTAAATCCTCCGTGAGTTGCTGCCAAACCTTGGCTACCCTCTTATTACCATTGTCCCTTACTGCATTCCAAGAACTGACTAGCATCACTGGTATTGCCAAGCACAAATGATGGATTGCCTGAACTATTTCCACCAACACAAAATCTGCAGAATAAAAACAGATCCAAGTCCTGAGCCAAATTCTCAGCACACTTCTTAATTACCCCATTAAATCTTGTGCAGGACTATGGTGAACTTACTGTGTTACTGGCAGCCAACTGCTAGGAGGAAGAAAATCTGTGAGGATTTAGAAAGTGAGTCTCATTTTAGATTAGGGAGTTTGGATTCCTTCCACCTGCTGGTTTTCAAGTTTGCATTTTGCCATTCAACACGTTAAGCTCAGAAAAATATAGGATAGTTTAAATTCCTGGTTTTCAATGTAGAAAATCCTTAAATTGTATCTAAGTAGATTAAGACCTCTTTTATATATATATATATAA
>NW_006921651.1:898641-955627 GCF_000298275.1 Orycteropus afer afer | reverse complement strand
TTGTCAGAGGGGACCATTCCCTGAAGAAGGATGTCATGCTTGGTAGGGTGGAGGGTCGACGAAAGAGGGGAAGGCCTTCAATGAGATGGATTGACATGGTGGCTGTGAGAATGGGCTCAAGAATAGCAAGGATCATGGAGCTGGTGCAGGATTGGGCGGTGTTTTGTTCTGCTGTGCATGGGGTCGCTATGAGTCAGAAGCGATTCAATGGCACCTAACAATAACAACACCACACACACACATTTTCTATATATACAGACATATAAACATCCCTGATGAAAGATCTCTTGCCTCATAGAAACTCAGAGACCAAAACCAGAGAATCTAAATTTGAGGCTGGTCATTATTAAGTTTATACAAATTTTAGAGTCAGATTGCTTGGATTTTAACCCCAGAGCCATACTAATAGATATATTTGTTGTTGTTGTGTGCCATAGTGTTAATTCCAACTCTATAGAATGGAATAGAATTGCCCCCATAGATTTCCCTAGGATATATCTTTTCAGGAGCAGATCCCAAAGTCTTTCTTCCATGGAGCCACTGGTAGGTTTGAAGGTCTGAGCTGACAACCTTTCAGTTAGCAGCCCAACAACAATTGTACTGCCATGGCTCTTTTGATGGTATATAACCTGAACAATTAACCTTCTGAGCTTCAGTTTCTTTATCCATAATCTGAGAATAATAATGATAATACATATATTAATGTGTTTATATTATTTAATTCATATAAGCTGTAATGACTATTAATAGTAACATTGATTTATTAGTAAATGTTATCAATATTTTTGTGATAATAATTTATGCTCTGTTAACAATGACTGGAAAGCTAGGATAATGGCTTAAAGAACAGGGAGAGAATGCTTACAGATGAATCAGTACATTTTGAATCAAACATTTGGAGTGCTGACTATATCTCCAACACTTTGTAGCCTATGATATTCAGTTTTATGGAGTGTGTGTCTTACATGAAATCCAATGGATAAGGACCAATGAAAGGGGAAAATATCAGAAAAATGCCAGGTACTATTGATATTATTAATAGTTGAAAATTTAAGAATTACACTTTTGAAACCATCGCCTTCAAGCCAAGATTAGGTATAAAATGGAATCATTACCTTCTTTTACATGGAATATTGCAATAAATTCATAGTTGCTTTTGGAACAAATTAAAAGAATCAGGCTCAATTCGTATTACTGACGTTGAGCTACTCCAACACATTGTGCCTCGGCTTACCTTGTTGTTTTTAGATGCCCTCAAGTTGATTTTGACTCATCGTGACCCTACGTACAACAGAAACATTGCCCTATCTTGTATGTCCTCACAATAATTGGTATATCTGAGCCCATTTTTACAGCCATTGTGTCAATCTATCTCCCTAAGGGTCATCTTTTTTGCTAACTCTGTACTTCACCAAACATCATGTCCTTCTCTGAGGAATACTCCCTCCTGATAATATGTCCAAAGTACATAAGACAAAGTCTCACCAGCCTCACTTCTAAGGAACATTCTGGCTGTACTTCTTTCAAAACAGATTTGTTTGTTCTTCGGGCAGTCCATGGTATATTCAATATTCTTCACCAACACTGTAATTCTAAGGCATAAATTATTCTTCAATCTTCCTTATTCATTGTCTAGCTTTCACATGCATATGAGGCAATTGAAAACACTGTGGCTTAGGTCAGGTTCATCTTAGTTCTCAAAATGACTTTGTCTTCTTAAGCCGCCCTTTGAAATCTTCTTTTCAGCTCTGTTACTTCCTCATTTCTTCCATGCACTTTAGCTATTCTACATTCAAGAGCAAGTTTCAGAGTCTCTTCTGACATCTATTTTGGTCTTTTTTTTTTTTTTTTTTCCTGTCTTTTTAATAACCATTTGCTTTCATCATATATCATGTCCTTAATGTCATCCCACAACTCATCTAATCTTCAGTCTTTAGTGGTCAGTGCCTCAAATCTACTCTTGAGATGGTCTATAGATTTAGGTGGGATATACTCAAAGTCATACTTTGGCTCTTAAGGAATTAAGTTTTAATTTTCTTCAGCTTTAACTTGAACTTGCATATGAGCAATTGATAGTGTGTTCCCCAATCAGCCCCCTGGCCTTGTTCTGACTCATGATATTGAGCTTCTCCATTGTCTCTTTCCACAGATGTATTTGATTTGATTCCTGTGTATTTTTGTATAAATTTGATTATTGAATAAAAATCAGAAAAATGCCAAGTACCATTATTATTATTATTATTAATAGTTTATAATTCCAGAATTGTAATCATTAATACACAAGCCAAAATTAGGTATTTAATGGAGTCAAGCTGTAATTACCTTCTTTTACTTGTACTATTGAAGTAATTTGTATTTGGAAGAAATTAAGAACATGAGGTTCAACTCATATTACTTACATTTAACTACTCCAATCCATCCTGTCTTAGCTTACAGATTAATCGTCTTGAAGTTCAGCTCTAATCTTATCAACTCAAGTTACACACCATTAAAAACTTAGCAATCCTCACATGACCAAATTCAAACATCTTAACATGTTTTTCATGTGTTTGTCCAACTGCATCCTTACTCTCATGTTGATCCAAACTACTCATGATTTTTATGATAAGATCTATGTCATGTCATACATAGATCTTATGTCAGATGAAATTTGTTTCCATCTGAAGTCCATAGCACCATGACTCCAAGGGAGAAGTCTAGAGACTAAATGAAGAGAGACCCAGCAGAACCCAGTCTTCCACTTAACTCTTTCCAGGCACAAGACATGCAAATGAAGCCATCTTTGGCCCTCTAGACCAGGCCAATCACCAGCTGAATGCTACTAGGTGACATGGAGCAAAAGGATTTCTCAGCTGAGTTTTTCCCAAATATCAATCCAACAAAATAACGAAATATAATAAAATGGTGGTTGTTTTAAACCGTTCATTTTTGGTGTAGTTATTTTGCTAGGTATATTTTCATGCAAACTGCATGCATAGTATATCATATGCTATAACTGGGAAAATAATGGATGACAAGGTCAACACTCAAATAGTATCTGCAATTAATAGCATGGAACCATCAACAAAAATTTTGTTAATGTGGCTCTAAGTGAGATGGTTGCTTCATTAGTGCTAAACATCTTTAAAAGTAATAGAAAGAAGTAATTGGTTGTGTAATTGTAAATTCTCGCAATGCCGGTTTTTAATAAGCATATTCTCATTAAGTTTAAAAAGGCTGTATCATAGTTTAAAGAGCACACCATGCCCAGACTCCACTTTGAAATGAAAGCAGATTCAGAACTCTTTAAAAATGCTTAATAATGAGTACCTTCTGTCTTCATCACAACTTGCACCTCAGAAACTGTGCACATCTTAATTAAGCCTCACAATGTCTCTTTGATGGCAAAAAGGAGTAACAAGGAATCATTTTACCCACTCCTGAAAGATAGTCACCCCTTGGGTTGAACACAACAGCTGTTTAGCAGCTGTAAGGGAATCCTGAACTATCATTCTGGGCAGCCACACTAAGGAGGATAACATATCTGATTGAAATTGCAAAGGAAATTTGAGCAGACAGGATGCAATTACCTGAGTTGGAGACCTGCCAGCTCACTGGGGTTAAGTGGCAAGCAGCTTGAGCTGCAGATCTTGCCTTCTGCATATTTCACACATTACTGGGGATGTCCAGTGCCCTGTGTGGGCAATAATCAGAGGCTGTGTGAGTCTGCGATCCTGAACCTGAATTACATCTCCCCTGAACATTACAGGAAGATATGGCCACTCGGTTACAGCTATTTGGCAACAAAGGCTCATGTGGACCCAAACCATGTACATGGACAGCTACAGCAGAGTAATTTGACCTTAAACCTTCAAACCTCTCATCCCAACACAGTTCAAAGCATAAATTCTCCAGCATCTGAAAAATAGTAAGGAAAATTCTAAAAATGGGTTCACAAAACTTGTGTATTCTATACTAATATACTTATATATGTATTATGGTTATTCAAATAAACCAGAATTACATGGATGAACAATTTATGAGTTTAAATTCAAGAGACACCGAGGTCACATTTTCCTTTAAGAGTTCAAAGACAGACTGAAGATAATGGGTATTATTCCTGGCTCCCCTGGAAACATCCTGAGGGATACAGGGCACACAATGTCACTGGGATTGCCCTTCTGGAAAACAAGAGTTTTGATGATACACACCTTACGAACTCACCCAATATCCAATCCTGAGTTTATGAGTCTGAAGAGCAATCATTGGCTTTACTCTTAAGGGATACAACTCTTTTCCTGAAAGTATGTGTAGGTGACATCACTAACTAAAGGACATTGTTGTTGTTGTTGTTGTTGTTATGTGCCATAGAGTCAGACTTGACTCATGGCAACCTCTTCTTGGGTTTCCGAGGTGGCATCTCTATGGAAGTAGATTGCCCAATCTTCCTTCCGAGGAGTGGCTGGTGAGTTTGAACCTCCAGCCTCCTGGTTAGCAGTCAAGTGCCTTAGGCACTATGCTACCAGGGCTCCTACTAAATGACGTTAGTGAACTGAAAATAGATTTACTTAAAGAGAATAATCTTCTTAAAAATGTAAAGTAATGGAAGGGATGTAGGAGATCCTGCATAAAGAGGGAGAACAATGTGGTACAAAACTCAAAATCATTTGGAGGCAAAAAAAAAAAAGAAGGTGGGGACCAGGTTTGCTGGTCCAATGGAGCCTGGTGTAACCACTGAGACTATGGCCCCTAGCTGCCCTTCAGGTCTGCAATTGAACCCACAACTGTGGTTTCCAGCCAAACAAAGTACAGGCATGTGAGTTAAACAGTTACCTCAAGTAGACACACGCCCTGGAGAGAACAATCATGGGAGAAGGAAGGGCTGCTTATGCACAGGGAGATAGCTCAGGGTGCAGAAGAGTATGAAGGGATGGACACTGGGAGGAGGTAACTATGGGGAGGAAGTGGGAGGGGAGCTGCTGCATTGTAAATTTTGGTCAATGACATGAGACAAAGTATATGTGAACTGCTGTATGAAAAGTGAATTTACTCTGTAAATCTTCACCCAAATCCTAATAAAAAAAAAAAAAAAAAGTAAAGTAAGTCAATCATAGGACCTCCATGCCAACATTACAGATTATGGATTTCTGTACTTGATTTTACTATGGGATTTGCCTAATACTATATAATGAAAATCTTTCTACTAATGTTTAGGTGGAGTGTTGATGAGAAAAAAGGGGCTGAAATTAAAGTAACTTTCTACTTAGTAAAGGTAAATTCTATGCACAAAAATTTAGAAGAGAGGAATATTGAAACTTTCCTTCCTCCCCTTAGAAAATACATGCTGTATCAGAAATGCTACTGATACTCAATCCAACCTTTTCATGTACAGTCTAGATGCGCTTTTGGACTTCTCTGCTGGAAGTTTGACCCGCAGACCTGCAGCACCAGCATCACTTGGAATATCCGAGTCGCAGGCCCCACTCCAGACCTGCAAAATCAGATTCCGCATTCTAACATGTTCTGTGAGTGACTGGAGCTCACATTAAACACTGAGATGCTCCGCTTTAGCATTAAATGTCTGAATCCTACACCCACATAAATACTTTGACCTTGCTTAACCCAGCATCTCTTAATTTTATTTGAATGCACAGTCTCTGAATATCAAGAGGCTAGATTAGACACGCAATGATATTTCCTTGTCTCTAAACTCCTTCATGTGAGAGTTTCAATAATTTTGTAAACTTAATTTTTTTCCAAGAACATATTGAATTTTTTCTTCACCTTTGATTTTTTCAGGGTCTTATATTAAAAGGAGTATTCAAACTAGATGTAATCACCGTGCAAACCAAGGACTCACTAAATTAAAGACCCTTTTGCATTGACTTCTGTTTTCAACCACAACAATTTTTTCTCTTATGCTAAAGATTTACATGTTTGCAGTACATCAGCACGTTATGTAGGCCTATTGTGAGTTGTAATTCTGCATAAACTTATTCCTTTTAGTTTAATAATATCCATTTATAATGCAGTTTATAACATATTCTCTACTTGAGAGCAATAAAATTGCATTTTGTTAACAAAACCTCTGTAATTTAGGTTTGTTACCAAGTCATATTAGCCTTATTATTCAAAATTAGGGAGGCTTTTCCATGTATGTCAACACTGCAGATGTTAGGCAGAATGGTGTGAAAAACACCAACATTGAATCTGAAATTTGGAAACTTCTTAAAGATGATTTTGGAATGTCCAATATAGGCCTCTTTGAGCCCCAGAGGATCTGAAAGTTCTCTCCAGAGTCTTGAACTTGAGTAGGTCAACTCTCCTTCATGTGGGGCTTGGCATCAACCTTCATTTGAAGAAAGGGCTCTACAGCTAAAAAACTTGTAACTTGCTCATTCTGGTCCAGTTTCTTATCTACCGTGAACATGCCCTGGTGAGAAGAGATAGTGACTAATGCAACATGGTCTGTCACAGCGCTGAGAGCTTCCGAGTTAAGACAGTCCCCAGGATCAGCTCCCATTGCCCATCCCTGACACCCCATATCACAGTCATGTAAGGGAAAAACTCCAAAGGGCCTTTGACTCACTCTTTGCTTGCCAAAGCATCAGGAAATAATAAGCTGTTCAGCTTGAGCCAGTTACTAATGTCAAAGATATCCTGTATATTTGTTTCTGTATTTGCATATTCTTTATACATAAAAAAGAGTAAGATTTTCTCACCTCAGAAAAAATATATATTTCAACCCCCTTGGGAGCAATATTACCCCCATTGCAAAGGCATACTCTTGTTCAAACCATCAATATATCTCTTATCTTAGATTTCCTTGTTTCTCCCTCTCCAAATGAGACCTACCTGTAATTATTGCAGTGTTTCCTTGCAGCTTATTCCTCAGAACTTTACATTTGTCACACATGAACAGACACTTCACCAAAGAACATATTCAGGCAGCCAACAAACATATGAAGAAAAGTGAGTGATCATTAGCCATTAGAAAGTTGAAAATCCAAACATCTACGAGATACCATCTCACTCCAGCATTAATAGCAAAGTTCAACAAGACAGAAAATAACAAATGCTGGTGAGGAAGTGGAGAGATTGCGATACCCATACACTGCTGGTGGGACTGTAAAATGATACAAACACTGTGGAAATCGGTATGGCGATTCCTTAAAAATTTGGAAATAGAAATACCATCTGACCTGGCAATCCCATTACTATATCCTAAAGAAGTGAGAGGCAGGACAATAGGTATATGCACACCCATGTTCATTGCAGAACTATTCACAATAGCAAAGAGATAGAAACAACCTAAGTGACCATTAACCAAGGAATGGATAGATAAACTGTGGTGCATACACACAATGGAATACTATGCAACCCTAAAGAATAACTGCAAACCACTGCAAAATGTGGATGAACTTGGAGGACATTATGCTAAGTGAAAAAAGTCAATCACAGGACAAATATTCTCTTAGTCCACTTTTGTAAAAAGTCAAAGAAAGGTTTATACATAGAAGGAAACTTTCTTTGTTGGTTACCAGGGATGGGAGGGAAGAAGAGGGAAAATTTCTAGATAGGTTAAATATATATGTAAATATAAATATATATTTATAATAGGTGGGAGGATATTTTGGAAAAGGATAGCAAGAAAGGTGGCACAGCATGAAAAATGTCATCAATGTCCCTGAGCTGTCATGTGGAAGTTGTTATGTTGGTGAGGGTCTTGTCGTGTATGTTTTCACCACAATACAAGTAAAAAAAAAAAAGTAAAAAAACACTACATTTGTCGCCATCTCCATGATGTCTAGCCTAGGGTAACTGCAGTGATCTCTCATTGAGATGAATGCAGTAGTAGCTTAGCTCCTTTCTCCCCCTCTTGCACTCCAGAGAATCTTTTAAAATCATAAGACATATCATGCCACTCTCATGAGTTTAAAATACTCCAATGACATTTTACTGGATTTAGAAAAAAAGGCAAATTCTTACACACTGGGAATGGAAAGGTTTATAGACTGACAAGTCCATATTCAATCTGGCTTCTACCTCTCTCCCTCACTTTTCACTCCACCCACAAATCTCAGCCGCGCTGGCCTTCTTTCTGTTTCTCTAATATGTCAAGCCTATCTCTGGCCTTTAGGTAAGCTCTGTCCTTGGGTCTTTGGCTTCAGTGTGATTCTGCAGTAGGAAAATGCCATTCAGTCATTGTTTAATCAATATTTATTGAGCAACTACTATGTACTGGCTACTATTCTGGGGAATGGGGATTGGTGGTGAACAAGACAAAGAAGATAAACCATGAAGCTGATGTTCTAGTGGGAAAGACCAATAACAAATGAACACAAATTAAAAATTGCATTAAATATGCAGAAAGTTAAAGCAGGATCATGTTACAAGGTGGGGGGATGCATCTGCAAGTCAAGGAATGCCTGGGAAAGTCTTCCTCCAAAGTCTGTGGAGAGACTATGACTCTGGTTACATCTGAACTTGGACCAGTAGCCTCCAGAACTGTGAGACAATATATTTTGGTTGTTTAAAGCCACCAACTTTATGGTACTTTGTTATGGCATCCCTAGGAAACTAAAACGCTGTCTATTTTTTAACAACTAAGAATAAGCACTTGGGAAATGGATCTATTGTATAATTTGGTGGTATCCACTAAGTTAAGTGATATAATTTCATCTGTACAATATCTCTTTGAAGTTTATACTGTTTGTCTATTTTGTGGCTGTAGAAAGCTGAGGTCGGTAAAGGCTAACATGTTAGAAGTTGTCGACTCAGAATTTGGCTCTGGTCTCAGTCCAAAGCCTGGTCACTTAGACACCAGGCACCCATCCTCCTGAGATACTCTAATGCACATGATCGGCATTTTCTGCTCTTCTCTCCCTTAATTTCTACACTTACATCTGGCTCTGAGTCTCCCCCTCAGGCCTTTTCCTTCTTAGTTTTGCCTGTGCTGTCTTCAGCTCTGCAAGCTCTATGGAGTAGTCCTGGTACCAGCAGCATATTCAGAGTTGCTCTGTGGATTATCTCTGATCTTTATGAACATACACGTTTCTCTCAGCCTGTAAACAAAACAGAAAAAAACAAAGCAAATTGTGTTGCAACAAGGCTCCTCATGGTAGTGTCTTCAGAATAGCAGTAAAAGATATTTCTTTTGTGGCACAAATGGTTAAACACTAACCTGTTAACCAACAGTTTAGCCATTCAAGCACACCCAGGGGCTCATGGGAGAAAGACCTGGTGATTTGCTTCTGTTAAGATTATAGCAAAGAAAACTGTATTAGGCAGTTCTCTGTCACATGGGGTCAATGTGATCGGAATTGACTCGTTGGCAGCTAACAGCAATACCAACTATTTAGAACCAGTTGAAGCTTCAAGTAGAGGGTCACGTAGTGTTGTGGTGTGGGAAGGAGAATTAGTCATCACACGATTAATAATGCCCTTTGATGATTTCTTATTCTGTGCCTCAATGATTATCAGTACAAATACCGTGGAAATTGTTTGTTTGTTTAACAAACACATCTTGAGTGCCTGCCATACCCTATGAAGATACCTGGAGGTATAGTGCTGAGAAAAAGCTAACGTGGACGCTGCCTTCATGGAATTTATGATTCAATGAAAGAGAAGGATTTTAATCAAATAATCACCATGAATGTCTGATTACAAACAGAGACCAGAGCTACCAAGGAAAGGAAATTTTATGGTAGAATAGAGTTACAAATGTATGGTAGAAATCCACAAAGATTGAGTCAGGTTAATCTCATTTTTCTTTTTCCTGTCTTTGGTGGAGTTGCAATGTTTGTAGATGTAAAAAGAAGTAACATTTATTGAGTCCTTATTACTTACAAGTTGTTTCTTGTAAGTACTTGTTATGCTTTATCTTGTTATATCCCCATAGAAACTATATTAGTCTTATAAAATAGCTACTCTCATTAAACATCAGTTTCTTCATTTATAAATTGTGGACAGAGTGCTTATGTAACCTGCTAGTGTGCAGTGGGTGTTGAAGGGAATGTAAGGCTATCATATTCTCCACTGCTCATGTTTATAACTCTGTATTGCTGCTTCAGGGAAACATGGTAGCTATGGTGCATCAAGAGCCTGTAGGGAACATAACACATTGTCTCATGTCATAACTGGACCTGGGACAGAGAAATAGTGGCAGGGGATAAAGACAATAAGGTCAGCTGATACGTGGTTGAACAAATAGACCCAAAGAGAATTGTTTAATTGATGACAAATGGGAAGAAGGTTTCTAATGACGTGCCCCGGGGCTCTTTCTTTGGTCCTGTCTGAAATATTTTGTCAATGGAACCAGGTTAAGGTAAAAAAGGGGAGGACTCATCAAACCTGAGGATGAAAATTGCTGAAAGGAGGAACTAACTGACAAGTCATTATTCACAAAGTTCCTCACCAACTGAAATGAAGGTAAGAATCTTATACTTTGAAATTTAATTGGACTAAAAATTTAGTCTTGCCTTTTAAATTCAACATATCAACTGTACGAATACAGGACTGGGAAGATGAAGATGAAGATTTCTACCTGGGGGTCTTCATGGTTAGGAAACTCAAGATGAAGCCACAGTGCGAGGTGACATGTAAAAACCTTAATGAGATCTATGCTTCACAAGGAGATAAGTAGAACTTGGGGAAATTTCAAAAAAACAAAGAAGGTAAGAGTGTTATTTATTTGAGATGGTCAGCAAATTTATAGAAATGCTTTTGATACCTTATAGAGAGGGTACAAAAAGACCAATTAAGTCATTGATTGGTGAAAAAACAGATAGGGAAAGGGCTTGGAAATAATTTAATATGAGGAACAGTTTAAATGTAAATGAATTAATAAAACTTGGTTATTTGCTACAGAGTGGATAATATTCAGGATAATGGACAACTGGCCTTAGTCATTTGGACTGTCCTGGGAGAACACATCTTCTGCATGGCCTCAAGGTGCAGGTTTGTGGGAGGTGCTGGATTAGAGCGCTGGGCACAGGAAAGGCAAACCATGATAGAATAACTTCTTATCTCCCATTTTACAGATGTACAATCAGAAGTATAGAACGTTTAAGTCAATTTAGCCAGGGTTAAGGTTTATAGATAAATTAGGAGAGAGGGAGAGCACAGTGGGTGAATGTTTTATACAAGACATCTGAAAGCAGTTTGGCAGCCAGTCCAGATAGGTGTATCCCACAGAAATCATCTTTTGTAGCTTCTGTTGCTGTCAAGTGCCACTGAGTTGGTTCCACCTCATAGCGACCCTTTGTACAACAGAACAAAACACTGCCCGGTCCCGCACCATCCCCACAATCCTTGTTATGTTTGAGCCCTTTTTGCAGCCACTGTGTCAATCCGTGTTGAGGGTCTTCCTCTTCTTCACTGACCCTCTATTTGTAACCTGCTAATGAGCAGTGGGCCCAAGCATGATGTCATTGTCCATAGACTGGTCCCTCCTGACAGCATGTTCAAAGTACATGAGACAAAGTTGTCTTGCTTCTAAAGAGCATTTTGGCTGTACTTCTTCCCAAAAAGATTTGTTCATCTTCTAATAATCTATGATATATTTAACATTCTCCCCCAACACCATAATTCAGAGGCACTAATTCTTCTTTGGTCTTCTTTATTCATTTTCTAGCTTTTGCATGCATATGAAGTGATTGAAAATACCATGGGTTGGGTTAGGTGCACATTAGTTCAAAGTGACATTTTTTTTTTTTAACACTTTAAAGATATTTTGCAGCATATATGCCCAATGTAATATATTGTTTGATTTCTTGACTGCTGCTTCCATGGGTGTTGATTGTGGATCCAAGTAAAATGAAATCCTTGACAACTTCAGTATTTTCTTCACTTATCATGATGCTACTTGTTATTCTAGTTGTGAGGATTTTTGTTTCGTTTATATTGACGTGTAATCCATATTGAAGACTATAGACTTTGGTTTTCATCAGTTAAGTGCTTCAAGTCCTCTTCACTTTCAGCATGCAAGATTGTGTCATCTGCATATCACTTCATTTAGTCCAGCTTCTCAGATTATTTGCTCAGCACACAGATTGAACAAGTGTAGTGAAAAGATACATCTTTCTTAAATTTTCTTTTGGATAATGAATGTGATGCCATTTCTCTTCAATTTATCCTTTGCAGAATAGTAGACCATAGGATTGTCTGATTCAAAATGGCCAGTACTAACCTATTTCAGCTCAGTCATGCCTAGGATATCAATCGTTCTGGATTCCATTTCATTTTTTTGATGACTTCCAATTTTCCTAGATTCATACTTTGTACATTCCATGTTCTGATTACTAATGGATGTTCTCAGCTCTTTCTTCTCATGTTAAGTTGTACGACATCAGCAAATGAACATCCTTAAAGCTTTCTTCCACCTGTGGCATTGAGGTCAACTCTACTTTGAGGAGTCAGCTCTGCTCCTGTCATATTTTGAGTGCCTTCCAATCTGAAGGCCTCATCTTCCAGCAATGTATCATACAATGTTCTGCTGCCATCCATAGGGGTTTTTACTGGAAAATCATTTTAGGATGTATATTGCCAGGTTCTTCTTCCTAGTCTGTCTTAACCTGGAAGGAGCACTGAAACATGTGCACTGTGGATGACCCTGCTGGTGTTTGAAATATTAGGGGCATAGCTTCTAGCATCACAGCAACACACACACAAGCACAGTAAGTAATCCCCAGCTTGTGCTGATGTTATTGTTATTGTTATGTGCCATTGAGTTGGACCTGACTCACAGTGACCCCTCCTTGGGTTTATGAGGCAGTATCACTATGGAAGTAGATTGCCCCATCTTCCTTCCGAGGAGTGGCTGGTGGATTTGAACCACCAGCCTTCTGGTTAGCAGTCAAGTGACTTAGGCTACCAGAGCTCCCACTTGTGCTAATTGTTGTTGTTGTTGTTGTTATGTGCCGTCGAGTCGGCCCTGACTCATAGCGACCCCTCCTTGGGTTTCCGAGGCAGTATCACTACGGAAGTAGGATTGCCCAACCTTCCTTCCGAGGAGTGGCTGGTGGGTTTGAACCGCCAGCCATCTGGTTAGCAGGCAAGTGACTTAGCCACTATGCTACCAGAGCTCCCTCTTTATTGATTGTGATCGTGTAGAATAGGGTATAGTGGGTAAGACATTTGGCTGCTAACCCAGAAGTTTGGTGGTTCAAACCCACTACCTGCTCCATGGGAGAAAGATGAGGCAATCTACTTCTATAAAAATTTACAGCCTTGGAAACTCAATGGTGTTGCTATGAGTCAGTATCTACTAGATGGCATGTGTTGTTCTGTGTGTCTGTATGTAGTGCAGGCGAAAACCTACAGGTTGGTTGGGATAGAAAACAACACTGGGATTAAGAAAAGAGAAGCATTTGCAAAGGAGAAAGATTGGAAATCTCTAGCACCATGTTGGGCTCAGGACACAAGAGGTCTGGACGGGGAGTACTAATGGGACTGAGGAGTCACATGTCACTAGAAGAATCTAGAGTATGTGAGTCCCTGGGAAGCTATGACTATAACCAGCCCCAGCTGACCCTGGGGGGGTGGAGTCTTAAGCCACAGCAAATCAAAATCATTAAGTAAATCTGTCTGGGACATCTTCACATATATGTCCTTTGAGAGCAATGCTATTCTGCTTGAGTAGTGTTTTCACCTTTCTTTGCCTGGACAGACTGTCTGCTTTCAGTTTTTAATGAAAAATAAAAAAATCATTAAGGACTAAAGGAACGTATGCAGAGTGCTTTGAGTAGCAGGGCTATCATACTGATACTGTAATTTGTATTGATATAGTGCCTCACTGCTCAAGTTTTACATATTTTATCTCTTGTAGACTTCACACATTCAGCACATCATTATCTTTCTCTCCAGGTACGCTGGAAAGAAAAGCCACCATGCATTCTGATATTGGACTGGGTTGTGGGGAAGTTGAGTTTGGCAGGAGATGATCTGAGTCCCTGGCACTGAGAACTAAACCACAAAGGAAAATTCTGGGTTCAACTCTCCTTCTCAGAACCTGTACCCCCTCAGCTGGCTGCCTCTACTGCTCACACCAGAGGAATGATTTTGTTTCGACAGCTGTGCATCCAGAATGGAATGATCCCCCTTCTGAAGTAAGGCGGGGCTCTCTTGGTCAAAAAAGCACCTCAAGTCAACCCTATGGGGCTCTGGCAGCTGGAGTTCTCTCTTTCCTGAGAAGCAACAACTGCTGCATGAGTTAATTTCTTGGTCCTTGGCATCTTGCTGTGCACTGCTTTATTAAGAGGAGTTTACTCTTCAGTTTCCTGTAATGATTTCAAATTCCCAAGGTTACTGCAGCACCTTGCTTTATAACAACAATTATCCACCACTCCCTAAGGTCGTAAAGGATTTGGAAATACTTCCTTGGTGGAACTTTTGGATGTCAGATGCCACAAGCTTGCAATGACATGAATTTTCTCATTGGAAACTCACATGGGAGAAGCTTGAGTTGGGGGAGGGGAAGGAGCCCAAGAAATACAAGGAGAGGGTCTTTCAAATACCCTGACCTGGTCTCAACACTTGGGGAGTGCTTTAAGAGGTGATATCTGAGATGGTAACAACCACTGGCTTTCTCTTGCATGGAGATGTTTCATGTTTGCAGGAGGACAAATCTCTTTCCCCCAGCTTCTAATCACACAGTCACATAACTGTCCTCACAGAGTGTTTAACTGTGCAATGTTTTCAAGGAAAGTTACTGCTGAGGCTCTTTTAATCTTCAGAGCCAGTTGGTAGGAGGGCCTCCATTGTACTTATTTTATGGTACTCTAACAATTCGTTCAGGTCAGCATCTTGAAGCTACCAGAGCTCTTAAAAAATTATACACTCTTCAAATAGGAGTTGGGGAAGATGCTGTGGACCAAGAAATGAAATCCTCTCATTTTATAGAAAAGGAAACTGAGGCTTAGAGAGGGTAATTCTGTTAACATGCTATCATAGTGTAAGTAAACTGGGAGATTTTTGTCTTATTGATTTCATTGTATACAAATACTTCATTCCACACAGAAGAGAGATGCACAGGTAATTATTATTTTTTCTTTCTTCTTTTCTTTCCCTTTTGTATCTTAAAAAAATAATAATAATGAATAAATAATAAAATAAACTTAGTTTTATTTTAAAACAAGCCAAATATGGAGACTTCCATAAACCAGAAATGAGTCAATCTTTGCTTCTTGAATTAATTTATTTAAGAAGGAAAACAACGAGATTGGTATGCACAGCAAGTAACAGAACCAGGAGTTTTTAGATCCCTAAAGCTGAAGCAGCTGAAGGAGGGAGAATGTTGAAACCCATAGAAAGAGGGCGTCCTGGGTGGAGAGGGCCACTTGGCAGAAGCTGCAGATCTCAGTTGAGAGATGTAAGCCAACGGAAAGATCCAACAATGAGGGAGCTGGAGGATAAGTACCTCAACCTCCCTCTCCTTCTTTCCTTCAATTTCCTGCTTCCCATTGGCAGAGCTGAAACAGAAGCCAGAGTGTGAACACCACATACATACACATCTTTTACTCTTCCCAAGTGTTGCAGGAGGGTGCAGAGGCTTAGAAAGTGGGTCTACACAGGCAAAGACTCATCGAACAAGTGACAGTGATAATAGTACCAACCTCAAGAGTTGTTGCAAGGATTATAGGAATTAAAATGGGTAAAACACTAAGTTTGATATCAGCCACATGATTAGCTCATGTAGGAATCAAGAGTTGGAAGGGACCATGGATCACCTAGTCTAACATCTTCATTTGACAAATGAGGACACAGAGACCTAGAGTTAAGTGACTTGCCCTAGTCATGCAAATCCTAACAGAGCCAAGACTAAAACTCAGTTCTCCTGTCTAGTTACTAGAGACCTAAATCGGTAACTTTTTGCCTAAAGGAGGGCACAGACCCAGTTTCAAGTTCCAAAAACTGAACAAAATTGGTGTTATGATCTTGAGCTCATAGCTCACTGGGCATCTAGCAACACCCTGGAGCCTTCCAGCATATGCCTTATAACACAGAATCAACTATTCTTTCCAACACCACTTGACTACTTAACTGGTTTTTGTCTTCCTCTTTCATAGAGTTCTCTGTATGAGAATCTGTATTGTAAATTGCAAAAGACTAACAGCAAAGGGCAGGGACCCTCTGTCACAAGCCATCCAGTTTTAAGAATACATCCTTTCTGGTCCACAATGACCATGTTGGAGTAGGAAGCAGAGCCAGGAAATTCTAAAAAATAATTTTCTTTCCCAGGAACATGGATGTTATGTTGAGGTAGCAAAGGACCCAGTGTCCTTTAGGATAGCTACAGCCAATTATACAGTGACTAACCATACCATTTTGCCTAAGATTGTCCTGCTTTGAGCACGTATAGTCTGCCTCCTGGAAAACCCCTTGGTCCAAGGTAAACTAGGATTGTGTTGGTTACTGCAGACTACTTACAGAGTTCAGCCCAGGAATAAGCTATGTGCTCAGGCTCTTGCCTGATGCTTAACTGAGTCCTTTTGGAATTTAAATATTCTAATTCTAAGCAATAAGCTGCATTTGCCTTTGGGAATTCTGATAAGCATATGTTAATAAATCAAAAAATGGTCATAAGGACAGAAACAAAATTAAGAGGCAGCTTCAAAACAAAACAGAAATGGGATGATATAACTGTTTGTAATTCATAAAGCACTGGCCTCCTGCAAAAGAATGCTCAGAAAACCACTCTATCTAGTGACCAAGGAGTAGCATAGTGGGCAGTGAAGTCCAGGGGTCAGAGATATAAGGACTAAAATTGGTTAATCAAGACATATCTAATGTTTTGTAAAGAATTTAGACGTATCACATTGTTCAATAAATTCCTGCTGAATTACTGATTCATTCAAGGAAGTAAAAGAGAAAAGTGCCTCAAATTCTATAAAATTTTGATAAGAAGGATCATTGGTATAAATATTTCTATGTTTCTAAACCTGAATGTGAGTTTTCTTGGCTAGCCCTGCTCTCACCCAGTTCCCACCTAGAGCCTAGTCCAACTTGCTGACATATTGAGGATGCTTCAGGTAGAAATGTGCACTACTAGCCTTGGGTACCTAACAAAGGGTCAAAATGAAACATGGTTGTTGTTGTTAGGTGCCGTCGAGTCAGTTCCAACTCTTAGGGACCATGTGTCCAACAGAACCCAACCCTGCCTGGTCCTGTGCCATCCTCCCAATCATTGCTATGGTTGAGCCCATTGTTGCAGCCACTGTGTCAACCCATCTCGTTGAGGGTCTTTATCTTTTAAGATGAGTCTCTACATTGAAACTCTAATTATACAAAAATCAAAGATAATCTCTGATGATGTCAGACTTTCTCCTTTCCTGATTTAGGTGGCTTGTCCTGCCTTACATTTTTTGTTTTTGTTTCCTAAATTTCACCATTTGAGGGAGAATTCGGTTTGTCAGATCAATCTTGGAATGTTTGTGATGGGACATTAAGAGAAAAGAAGGGTTTGTGTTTAAGCGAGTGATCCAGAAGGTGAGAGAAAAACAAAAACAAACAAACAAAAAACCCAGAAAACAAACTCACTGCCATCGAGTCGGTTTAAATGGGGAGATTTTAGAAGCATGATTGGGACTGGATTCCTATTCATAATATTCTAGAAATATACATTAGGAAATTGAATAAGCTTATGGTTAATTTTGTTACATGCATTCTTTTAAACATGGTACTATTATGAGACAGAAACACATGAGTCATGGGTATCTAGGTGACCAGGCTTTGAACTGAAAGGAGCTATCTCCTGCTTCCACATCTTTCACCATTTGTGTGACCTTGAACAAGTCACTTAGAATCTAGAGACCCAAATCTTCTGCATTAAAAAAAAAACAGGGAAATAAATCTCTTAGAGTTATTGTAACAATCAAATTATATCACTTATCTTGGTGCCTGCTGCCAAATGATAACAATATTAGATCCACTTTTGAGTGCTTATTTGTGGTTTTTTAATATAGATGGAGTATGATTCTTTAAGATGGAATTTTAATGTCCCTGGGATGAAACCACATGCTAGAACAAAGCTGGTGAGAGGTATCTATTGAAAACCTACTAAACAGTCCTATGGGAAATAGGGGCAGAGATGGGGAAAGTCATTATTAAAAAGCATCTTGAAGAACATCAAGATAGTGTTTCCCAAATTTTGCTGATCTTAAAAACCACCACGTTAACCACAGATTCCAGACATTCAACTAGACCAAGAAAGGAAAAATCCCCAGGGAAGAACCTAGGTATTAGTATTACAAGAGTACCAAGTGATTCCTGTGACCAGAAGAAATTGGTAAATACCACTTTATTTCAGTCTTTGCTAATCTTCCCAAACTCTTGCAACTTGTATTCCTTCAATCAACATCATCACCTGGGAGTGTTAGACATGCAGAACCTCAGACCCTATCCCAGACTTACTGCATTCAAATCTGCAGTTTAACAAGATCTCAGGTGATTCTTATATGCCAATTTTTGAGACGCACTGGTCTATGGGGCTTTGGTGGTGTGGTGGTTAAAAGCATTCCACTGCTCACCACAGTTCTAACCCACCAGCTTCTCTGCAGGAGAAAGACAAGGAAGTCTGCTTTGCCTTGAAAACTCTATGGGCAGTTCTACTCTGTCCTATAGGATGTTTACGAGTCAGAATCCACTTGATACCAAGGGGTTGGGTTTGGTTTGGGTCTAGGACATCTTCACCAAGTTTTTTTCACTTCAGGGGAATTTTTCTCTCCTGGGGAGTTTTCTCTACCTCTTGGCCATCTCACTGTTAAAATACAGGAGCTACTCCCTGCTCCAAGGAGTCACATAATCGAGACTAGGATGTGAGCCACAAATGGCAACACAGACTAGGTAAGAGATAACATGTCCAGGACACCTTATGAAGGTGGGTATTCATTTACTTTTATAACACTAATCCTCAAAATTAAAAAACAGTGCTTTGGTATTACTTTTAGTATCTCTTGTTAAGTTTACTTAGAAATAATAAGAACGTTCCTGGAATATTCAATTATTAAGTTCTTATTTAATGTCTCTACAATATAATTTTACATATCATTAGAAGCTATGTGTTGACTATGTAGCTTTTAATTCATAATCTAAAGATACATTTTAAGATTTTAAAATACAGAAATATCAAAAGATTAGTACAATCACTATCATATTTTTTTTCTGACATTACAGTTTAAAACTCATGAAAGTTCACACTTTTATATATTTTTACATGCATTTCCTAAAAACAAAAACATGACCCTACACAACTTCAATACAATGATTATACCTAAGATAATTAAAAATAATTCTCTAATATCATTATTTAATACTCAGCTCATATTTAAATTTCCCAGCTGTAACAAAAAAAGTTTTTGTATCTGAGTATTTTTAAGGCAAGATCTGTTAAAAACAACAAGACACTGGCAATTAAAGAGATCAACAATTAGGAGTCAGATAGTAAGAGAAAGAGGAAGACAGAGACATATGCAAATGGCCAGGCCATCCTAGGGAAACAGCTCCAACTTCAGCAAAATGGTTTTTGCTTATATACCATATACAATCTTATGATAAAAGAAAGAATATGCAGCTGGCTTTTGTGTGTGTGTGTGTGTGTGTGTGATTTGGGTGAAAGTTTACAGAGCAAATTCATCTTCCATACAGCAGTTCACATATACTTTGTAAAAATATGGGAAACTTCACGAATGTGTGTGTCATCCTTGCACAGGGGGCCATTCTAATCTTTGTATCATTCCAATTTTAGTACATGTGTTACCGAAGTGAGAGCTACAGCTGGCTTTTTGAAGGTTATACAGTAGTGCAGAAGTACAAGTCATGTGGGATATACAAAACTTTAGAGATCCAGGTCTTGGAATAAAGAAACTTTTAGGCTAAACATATACCATCTGTTACTTCAAAGTAAGAAAGGTCCTTAGGGAACAGGAAGGGACGTTCTTGAGGGATTAATGAGGTCCTTTTGCAAGGGTGCATTTAACGATAAGACACCCAGGCTTCTAAGCAGTTGTTTAATTTTAACAGATCTAATCAAGTTTCATACTTTGGCACTTGGTTGATAAATGTGTTTAGTCTCTTTTAATCTAGAGCATCCAACTGCCTTCCTTTTGCTGATATATTGACTCACTTAACAGATCTGGCCTGTGTCTTATACAAAGTTCCACAGTGTCTATTTTTGTTTAATTTCTTCTTTATGGTGTTTTTAAACATGTGATTCTGTTTATGATACAAACTAAAAATTTAAGGTGGTGCTTAGATACAGCATAAATACATTTTGCCAAAAATACGTCAAACATTATTCTCTGTAATTCATATTGCACAATAGCAAGAGGAACATAATGTCAGGCTTTGCCACTGTGAGTGATGCTAAATTTGATCCTTAGTTAACTCAGTGATCTCTCTATTGTGAAGATATATTGTCTGTCTTTGCAAATAGTAAATAATCTGTTGTGGTGAACACACCTTAAAGTGACCACCCTGTGTAATCTTCTCCCCTTGATTGGAACAGAACCTGTGACTTGCTTCTAAGGAGATCTTCAAGCTGGTTCATTCCAGTTCAACTCCCTGCTGATAATTTGCACTTTCAACCCAAAGAGACTGAATCAGAATCTACATTTTAATAAGATCCCAAGGTGATTCTTATTCGTCTCCAGGTGATTCTTATGTATACACAAGAACTGTCAAAATGTAGATTCCAATTCGGTATATTTGGAGTGGAAATGCAAATTCTTGGCAGGGGATTGAACCAGAATGGACTAGTTGGACACATAGCTTTTAGCCAATAGATTGTAGCAAAGGATGCTTCTCCCTCGATTGGGTTATATTACAAGACAAATGTAAAGAGATTGTGCAGATGTAATTATGGCCCCAAACCAATTGATTTGGAGTTAATCAAGAGGGTGATTATCTTGGGTGGAAGCCCTTAAAAGAGGAGGGACCTTTTTGTGGAGAGACAGACAGAGTGTCCCTTTGCCTGCTTTGAAGAAGTGAGCTGCCTTTGTGAGAGGCTGTGCAAGGAAGTCACCTGCAATGAGCCACCAGCGGCTTCTGGGAGCTGAGAGGGGCTACTGGTTGACAGCCAGCAAGAAAGCTGGGACCTCAGTCCCAAAGTCGCAAAAAATTGAATTTTGTCAACAACCATAAGAACTAGGAAGAGGACCATGAGCTCCAGAAAGGAATATAGCCAGAGGGACACCTTGATTTCAGCCTTGTGAGATCTTGAGTAGAGGAATCAGCAGGCTGTGTACAGAAACTAAATTTGCTTATCTAAGTTGCAAATGCAATCACAAGCCTGTGCTCATTGCCCTTCCTGGAAGAGACAATGGAGGTTTTCTGTTACTAAAAACCCCAAGAATCTGGACCAGGTTTGCTGGTCCGATAGAGCCTGGTGGAACCACTGAGACTATGGCCCCTAGCTGCCCTTCAGGTCTGGAATTGAACCCACACCTGTGGTTTCCAGCCAAACAAAATACAGGCATATGAGTTGAACATTTACCTAAGGTAGATAGACTCCTTGGAGAGAACAATCATGGGAGAAAGAAGGGCTGCTTATGCACAGGGAGACAGCTCAGGGGGCAGGAGTGTATGGAGGGATGGACACTGGGAAGAGGTAACTAGGGGAGGAAGTAGGAGGGGAGCTGTTGCATTGTGGTAAACTGTGGTCAATGACTTGATACAAAGTGTATGTGAACTGCTGTATGGAAAGTGAATTTACTCTGTAAATCTTCACCCAAATCATAATTAAAAAAAAAACAAACAACACCCACCCAAGAATCTTGGCTGCTTTTGACCTTGTAAGACTACTCCAAATGCAGGCAGATCTCTAGCAGGCTTTTTTTTTTTTTTTTTTTTTTTGCATTTTTTGATACAAGCCTTAGTGTTACTTTTTGAGGAACTTGCAATTGCTGTCAGATCTTAATTCTTCAGGATTTCTTAAACAAGTGTTTCTTAAAGCAAACACACCCCCATCCAGTATCACAAAGCACTGTTATTTCATTTTAAACACATGAGAAGTTGAGGGCTAGCCCCTAGCATAGTACTAAATTTTCCAGTGTTTTCTTTGGAAAGGACTCTTTGGAGCTGTAGTTCTGTCCTTTGTGCAAGTGAGTGTGGGTGCGTCTTTCCTAGGGGTGCTTCCTTAGACTTCTTGAAATACCACAACTGTGTTCTCCTGTGCTTTATATGGAATCGACCAACAATTAGTCCTTATGGATCCTGCCCAAGTAACTTCTCCAGGATGGAAAATGGAGAAGCTCTGGATTTCCCTAGAAAGCATAAAGCTTGGCATTTGCATGTAGAATAGAAAACATCATGAAATATTAATGGTCAGAATGCAATAGGCAATTTTACACCAAACACAATTACTGTGTCTTGAGAACCAAACCTATCCAATTGGTAAACTAAGGAAATGTTCACTTCCAATTTCAGTGACAGTGGAAACTACGCACTCTTAAAAACTCAGAGTAGAGAAGGCTATTCCAAAGGGATGAGAGAAATGCTTATAGAAGAGAGGGAAAATACACGATATCATTGTAAGAAACTGAAAAATGAGATTCTTGTGAAATTCAAAAGGTTTCTACTGCCACAGAGAAAAAGCTCCAAACTGTGATCAGGTGAAGTTCACAGGATTTATTAGAACATTTAAGAGGTACATTTGAATGGGGAGCCACCATTCCACAAAGTGAGACCTATGAATCTAGGGCTGGTGTCCAGAGAGCAGATGGTTAAAGGGCAGGACCAGGAAGGTACAGTACAATATTATGATTGGTTCTTTGTGAGACAAGAAGATGAGAGGCTGGACATTCCAAAATGTGAGCTTACAGAGGGCCCACCAACTCCACTCCCCCTATCCAAAAGTAGAGCCTTCCTATGAAACATTTCATAAACCAAAATGGCATAAAATGGAGAAGCAATTACTGTGAATTTATATGGGGAAAAATTTTGAGCATTCCTAGACCCAAAAAAATAACATCAAACCAAATGACACATAAAACCTAAAATAACACTAACAGACAACAAAGGGAGGAATGATACCATACATGCACAGCCTACATAAAGTAGAAATAATGTAGGTACAGTGTCATTTCTAAGGAAGGGGATCGGCATTGCCACTGTTGCTTGGGGCATGTGTTGCTTCTTTAACACCTTGCTGCAAAACAAACGCTAAATACTAGTTCTGCTGTTTGTCTTTTTTTGTAAAATGAAAATCCTCTGGGTTCCTTTCTGTTAACAAAAACAGGTACTAATGTAGGTATTTTGTAAAATCGAAGCGCCACAAAGCAAACATTTGAAAAGCAAGGATACCTGTACATCTTTGGCTACGTTGGTACAAGGAGGCTAGTCAGATTGATCACAGACTTATTAACAACAGTTACTAGATTGATTAACAACCTGCAATATGCAGGTGATACAACTTTCTTGCCGAAAGTGAAGAAGACTTCAAGCAATTTCT
This sequence comes from Orycteropus afer afer, assembly GCF_000298275.1. Taxonomy (NCBI): domain Eukaryota; kingdom Metazoa; phylum Chordata; class Mammalia; order Tubulidentata; family Orycteropodidae; genus Orycteropus; species Orycteropus afer. Next base: position 932,202 of record NW_006921651.1, on the reverse strand, counting down.
GATAAAGTTCAAGGACTATAGTCTCCAGCATGGATTACACCTCGACATGAAACAAAAATCCCCACGACTGGACCAATAAGAAGCCTTGTGATAAATGGAGAAAAGATTGAAGTTGTCAGGGATTTCACTTTAGCTGGATCTACAATCAAAGTCCAGGAAAGCAATAGTCAAGAAATCTGATGTATCACATTGGACAAATCTTCTGCAAAATATCTCATTAAATTATTAAAGAGGAAAGATGTCACTTTGAAGACTAAAGTGTACCTGAAGTATTATTTTCAATAGCTTCATATGCATGTGAAAGTGGGACAGTGAGTAAGGAAGACCAAAGAAGAATTGATGCGTTTGAATTGAGGTGTTAAAGAATATTGAAAATACCATGGATTTCCAGAACAACAAACAAACATGTCTTGGAAGAGATACAATCAGAATGCTCCTTAGAGATGAGAATGGCCAGACTTCTTCTCACAGACTTTGGCCATGTTGTCAGAAAGGTCTAGCCCCTGGAGAAGGACTTGGTAAAGTGGAGAGTAAGTGGGAATCAATGAGCTGGATTGACACAGTGGTGGTAACGATGGGCTCAAGCGCAGCAAAGATTCTGAACATGATACAGAACAGCACAGTGTTTCATTCTATTGTACACGGCGCCCCTATGAATCAGAACCTACCCAAGGGCACCCAACAACAACAACAACAACAACAACAACAAACTTAACAGCAGAACTACATACTGGCTCAAAAAATTACATACAATAGTCACACATGCTTATAATATATATTTTCCAGACAGATGGTAAAGGTGATTTGTTTAAGGCAATGGACTCATTTACTAGAGACTTCTTGCACAAAAGGATGTGACGTCTATTTGCATCAGACCCCTTCTCAGGGTCTAGTCCTAGAGCTTTATCACAACTCAGCTTAAATTAAAAGCATCGAGTTTTATTGAGAGAGGAAACCCTTCACAAATCAGGAAACACAGGATTGAGAAGCTCTCAACACAGTGTTCCACAAAGCAAGGAGTGCAAAGCCTTTATACCAGGGCTTCAAACCAGTTCACTCTGGTTGGACCCCTTGCTGAGAATTGGCATTTCCGCCCCAAATATACTGAATCAAAATGTGCATTTGAACATAATCCCCAGGTGATTCTTCTGTATATGTGAGCTTTCATAAGCTCTATAAGAATGACTTTGGGATCCTATTAAAACACGGATTCTGATTCAGTATATCTGGGGTTGGAAATGGAGATTCTCAGCAGGTAGTCAAACTTGAATGAACTGGTCCAAGCCCAGGTTTTCACCCAGTAGGGAAAACAAGTGTACGTGATTACAATCATGGTGGCTTGGAATCACATACAGCTATAATACAATAACAAGTCTAAATTCTACAAGGTTAGCTGATTTCCTGGGACCAATCTAGCAAGAGATCCTTTGCTGCCTATACATTCTTTGTGTGGCACAAACATTATTTCAAGACCCTCTGGATAAACCTGTGCTGGAAAACACTTCTTCAAAAACCAAGTGTTTCCTCCTTCATTGTTTGCTGAGAGAGATTAACGTTCTGTTCTTTGCTAAAAGTTACTTACCTAGCAGCACAGTAGACACTTACAGACACGACAAGCTGTAGTCTTATGCTAAAAATAAAAAATGGACTCTGACTTTGTACATGAAGATAGCTCTTTCCTAATAGAAACTTTGATTATTAATTTTGTTGTTGTTGTCAGGCACCACTGAGTCGGCTTTGACTCGGTGATGCCATGAACAGCAGAAGGAAACACTGTCTGGTCCCGTATCATCCTCACAATCATTGCTATGCCCAAAGTTGTAACCACTATGTCAATCCATCTCATTGAGGGTCTTCCCTTTTTTGCTGATCCTCTACTTTACCAGGCATGATTACCAGGCAGGGACTGGTCCTTTCTGATAAAATGACCATAATATGAAATACGAAGTTTGGTTATTCTCACACTTAAGGAGCAATCTAGTTGTACTTCTTTCAAGACAGATATATTTGTTCTTCTGGCTCCATGGTATTTTCAGTTTTCTTTACCAGCACCACAATTCAAATGTATCAATTCTTCTTCAGTCTTCCTTATTCGTTGTTCAATTTTCATGTGCATATGATGCTATTAAAAATACCATGGCTTGGGTTAGGTGCACCTTGGTCTTCACAGTGACATCTTTGCTCTTCAATATGTTAAAAATGTCTTTTGCAGCAGATTCGCCCAATGCAATATGTTGTTTGATGCCTTGACTGCTGTTTCCATGGACATTGAGTGTGGATCCAAGTAACGTGAAATCCTGGACAACTTCAATATTTTCTCCATTTTTTATCATGACGTTGCTTATTGGTTGTATTTTTATTTTTTATGTTGTGGTTCAGTCTATACTGAAGTCTGTAATCTTCGAACATCAGTAAGTCCTTCAAGTCTTCTTCACTTTAAGCAAGCAAGGTTGTGTAATCTGCATATCAAAGACTGATAATGAATCTTCCTCCAATCTGTTGCTGCGTTCTTCTACATATAGGATAATTTCTCAGATTAATTGCTCAGTATACTGATTGAATAAGTATGGTGGAAGGGTACAGCCCTGATGCACACCTCTCCTGATTTTAAACCATGCAGCATCTCCTTATTCTATTTGAATGATTACGGACAGTTTCGTCTTGAGCACAATTAAATGTTCTGGAGTTGTCATTCTTTGGAATGTCATTCATAATTTACTATGACCCACAGTCAATGCCTTTGCAAAGTCAATAAAACACAGTAAATAAAGCACAGCATCTGACAATGTTTACTGCTGTTCATAGCGTTTTCAGTGGCCAATTGTGTAGAAGTGGACTGCCATGTCTTTCTTCCTAGTCTCTCTTAGTCTGGAAGCTCTGCTGAAACCTGTCCACCCTGGGTGACCCTGCTGAGATTGAAATACCAGTGGCATAGCTTCCAGCAGCACAGCAATTTGCAAGCCACCACGGTAGGACAAACTGACAAACAGCGGTGGAATTAATTTTAGGTGCTCTTATCCAGTACATTCTTTCTATATCATGACTTGACCACAGCGAAATATTCCTTAGTTACCTATGGTTACGGAGCAGGTAATGGACTCAAAGGTCATGCATTGCTGATTTTATTTGAACTTTGCTGAATATAGCAGAGACAAAGTTTAATTTAGTCATTTTACTCTAGTCAAAAGTTCTCTTTGCTCTCCTTCTAACAGGACTTTTTTTTTTTTTTTAAGTAGAAAATGATTTGGAGATCCAGAAGACTCAGGAATTTCTCCATTATTGATTAACACTTGTAAAGGGAGGATGGATTTAAGGAAACATAACTATTAGGCTGTGACTTAGAGGATCTGAGTTCTAGCCTTGGGTTCATATCTCTAGTTTTGTGTTCTCATTATAAAACATTATTATCTTCTCTCCCATTGTTCATTCTCATAAGCCTACATTGAAATTCATCAAAATGGTGAATCAAATACTTATAATAAAACTTAGAGTAGACTAATAGAGTATTAGAATGAGAAGAGTTCTAATAAATCCAGGAATCAACCATCTTGTCCCTATGGGTGTTTAGTAAAAACACAGGCTGGATTTATTGTAATGGTGACTTAAATGACATACTTTCAATCTTTTCTTATATGCATGAAAGAGTGTCCTTATTCTCCACAAAGACATTCTGTTTCCCATTTTTCTTGAAACATACAGCCTACTTAATCCTATTTTGGTTTTCCTTTCTTGAATAAAGTCCTGTGACAAACATTGTAACATTTTCTTTTACTGCATTAAAAGAGAGACAAAAGGAAGAAAGTAATGTTAAATAACCGTTGACATGCAATCTCAGTGTCCACAAAATATTAGTGGCAAGGGAGTATGACAAACTGTAGACCATAGAACAACTAAACTAGACAGCTTCTTCTCAACTCTACAAATTGTTGCATAGGATAATAAATCTTGAATTTTTTTAAGGCAGAAATTGAAAGGTTAATGCAAAATTAACAGACTTAAATATGTTGACAATTAATTCTAACTGTTAAAGACACTGAATAGGCCAACACTGTGCAAACTCGATACTGTCCAAAGACAACTAGCTGACAGTTTCTAATTTAGTTTATAGGTCATTTTCCCATTTCTGAAATTTAAATCTCCCAGAGCTAGTTAACCATAAAACCAGAACAACAGTTTCTTCTCCCAACTTCCAGTCTAGGAATTTGCCTATATAAATCACCTTAAAAAGAAGTAATATAAAATGTACCACCACCCCCATGGACTGTAAATCTTGCCATATTTAAAAAAAAAAAAAAAAAAATTTCTTTGTTCCAAGAGATAATCTGTTTGGCCATAGAGCAAAGCTTTTATTTAGTTTTTAAAATTTAATGTAGTTTAAAAAATAATAATGCATCTTTAAGGCATGGATTATGATGGTAAATATTTAAAGTGTTATAAATATGCCATGCCAGAGATTCCCAAGTCAATGAAAAGGAATAGCACAACTGAAATGTGCACATTTTCCCTTTGGAAGTATAATCTAAGAAGACAAGATTCTTGCATCCAGTCCTTCATTCCTTTTTGGCTTAGTTCAGTGTTCTTCCTTTCTAGATAGAAACAATCCTGAATGTTCATAAGGAAGCTTTCAACCTTCTTAAAATCTCCCTTATTTGTGGATTCTTTATGATGATCTCTCATTCTTTTCACTTCTCATCTGGCCTAAGCAACACTACATCAAATTTTGCTGCCTCTTACATGACTCATTCATCCATGGTTTGCTATTCTTCGCCAACACAGTAATTCAAAGGCATCAGTTTTTCATCTTCTTTATTCATGTCCAGCTTTTCACATGCATACGAGGCTACCGAAAATACCATGGCTTGGGGCAGGTACACTTTAGTCCCCAAAATGACATCTTTGCTTTTTAATACTATAAGAAGTTCTTGTTTTTTTTTTTTTGTTTGTTTGTTTGTTTTTTGTTTTTTTGCAGCAGATTTGCCCAATGCAGTACATCATTTAATTTCTTGATTGCTATCTCCATGGGCATTCATTATGGACCCAGTAAAATGAAATCCTTAACAACTTCAGTCTTTTCTCCATTTATCATGATTTGCTTATTGGTCCAGTTGTGAGGACTTTTGTTTTCTTTATGTTGAGGTGTAATCGTAGTGGAGGCTGGAGACTTTGATCTTCATCAGTAAGTGCTTCAAGTCTTCTTCACTTTCAACAAACAAGGTTGTGTCATTTGCAAATCACAGATGGTTAATGAATCTTCCTCCAATCCTGAGATTACGTTCTTCTTCATGCAGTCCAGCTTCTTGGATTATTTGTTCAGCATACAGATTGAATAGGTAGAGTGAAAGGCTACAGCCCTGAAACACACCTTTCCTGATTTAAAACCACACAGTTTCAGCTTGTTCTGTTCAAACAACTGCCTCTGGTGTACAGGCTCCTCATGTGGGATCTCTGTGTACATGTTCTTCATGAGCATAATTAAGTGTTCTGGAATTCTTATTCTTCATAATGTTATCCATAATTTGTTATGATGCCTGCAGTTGAATGCCTATGTATAGTCAACAAAACACAGGTCAACATCTTTCTGGTATTCTCTAATTTCAGTCAAGATCCATCAACCATCAGCAAAGATATCCTTCACTTTACATTCTTCTGTGAATCCAGCTTGAATTTCTGACAGTTCTCTTTCGATGTACTGCTACTATTGTTTCTGAATTATCTTCAGGAAAATTTTACATGTGTGCAATATCAGTGATGTTATTCAATAACTTGCAGATTTTGTTGCATTACCTTTCTTTGGAATGGACACAAATAGAGATGTCTTATCTGTTGGGCAGGTAGCTGTCTTCTAAATTTCTTAGCATAAATGAGTGAGTGGTTGCAGCATTGCATCCATTTGTTGAAACATCTCAATTGCTATTTTGTCAGTTCCTGGAACCTTGTTACTTGTCAATTCCTTCAGTGCAGCTTGGACTTCTACCTTCAACGATATCAGTTCCTGAACATATGTATAATACTTCTTGAAATAGTTGAATGTCAACCAATTCATTTTGGGACAGTGACTCTGTGTATTCCTCCCATCTTCTTTTGATGATTCTCTCATTATTCAATAATTTTCTCAGTTATTTCAGGTTGAAAAATGTTGAAGGTGTTCTTCCTTTTTGATTTTCTAACTCCAGGTCTTTGCATATTTCTTTATAATTTACTTTATCTTCTCAAGCTGCCCTTTGAAATCTTCTGTCAGGTCTTTTATTTCATCATTTCTCCCAATTGCTTTAGCTACTCTCTATTCAAGAGCAAGTTTCAGAGTCTCTTCTGACATCCATTTTGGTCTTTCCTTTCTTCCCTGTCTTTTTAATGACCTTTGCTTCCTTTACACCACAATTTGCTGATGCCATCTGACAATTCGCCTGGTCTTCAGTCATTAATCTGTCAAATCTATTTTTGAGATGGTCTCTAAATTAGATGGGATATACTCAAGGTCACACTTTGGATCTCATGAACTTGTTTTAATTTTCCTCAGTTTCAACTTGATTTGCACATGAACAATTCATGGTCTGTTTTGCCCTCAGCCCCTGGCTTTGTCCTGACTGATGATATTAAACATCTCCATCACCTTTTTCCACAGATATAGTTGATTTGACTCCTGTGTACTCCACCTGGTGAAGTGCGTGTGTATAGTTGCCATTTATGTTGTTGAAAAGATATTTATACTGAATAAAGTCCTTAGCCTTGAAAAATTCTGTCATGCAACATCTGACTTTTTTTTCTGTTCACCAAGGCCATATTTTGCAACTACTATTCCTTTTTATTGAGGGAGCTCTGGTGGCATAATGCCTAAGGCATTTAACTGCTAAGCAGAAGGCTAGTGGTTCAAACCCACCAGCCACTCCTTGGAAGGAAGATTGGGCAATCTACTTCTGTAGAAATACTACCTTGGAAACCCAAGGAGGGGTTGCTATACTGCAGTGAGGTTTTTGTTTTGTTTTTTGTACTCATTTATCATTACAAATTTTTACATTCCAATCACCAGTGATTTTCAGTGGATCATTTGTACGTTTGATCAATTTTGTATTGCAGAAATTGGTAAAAAAAATCTTCAATTTTTCATCTTTATGTTACTGATTGGATTAGGAAGTATGCTTGCTTCAACAGTAGTTATGCAGAGTTGGGAACCATGGAACATCATCTTCCATTATGGGCATGAAGAAACAAAGAAAAGAATGGAACAGATGTGCAGTGAGAAGCAGAGACTAGAGAGCTAAAGAGTGAGACTGAGAGGCCATTTATTAGTTTCTGACATCTTTTCTATTCCTGGTTTTAGTCTTTCACCACACTCTGCAGTACTCCTTACCTTTGGGCTTTGTGAGACACTTTATCTTATACATTCATAGACAAACACACACACCTCATTAGGTTCTTACTTGAAATGAGTTCTTTACTTGCAACCAAAATTAATGAGGCAGGAGTTCTATGTTATACTTTATTTTCAGGCCATGGAGGGTATAGAATGTGGTTGTGAGGGACATTTTTTATAAAATGAGATTGGATTTGAAAAGTCTTCATGACCTGGGTCTTCAAAAAAAAGACATGTGTTTGTCAAATAAAAGTGAGAATGAGCAGGAAAAGAAATATGATGACATAAATCCAACATTTATATATTAGTTTGTGGCTTACAAAAATTTTTCTCTAAGTCTTCATTGTAACCCTGAGGTTTCAAAATGATGATGCCTCTATTATATAGAGTAGTGAAGTATGACTCAGAGATGTTAAGTGAATCACTCAAAGTCCACAACTAGGAAGTAGCAGAGCTGAGGTTTTGACCAAAATCCTCAAATTCTAAATGGAATGTTCCTCCCATACATCATAGGTGCTTTTATACAGGGCCTGACACAAAGAGAAAGTCAGCATACACTGAGCAAAAAGATAGGGACAGTCCATAATTATGGACTTCTTTGCCTTTTTTAGGGAATTGAAAATGATGAGCAAGGGTTTTATTGACTGAGGATCAAGTCCATGCAAAGATACAAAAATTGAGAAAGAAAAAATGTTTTTAACCTGTGATCAAACCTATAGCCAAACCCACCACCACTGAGAAAATTCCAACTTACAGGGACACTGTAAGACCCCATAGGTTTTCTAAGGCTGTAAATCTTTATGGAAGAAGACTGCCACATCTTTCTCATGTGGAAAGGCTGGTAGGTTCAAACTGCCAACCTGTTGGTTAGCAGCTGAGCACTTTAACCACTGCACCACTAGGGCCCCTTTTAACCTGTGATACATCTATGTAAACCACTCAACTATTCATATGGTAAGGAGTATATGGAGTGGAAGATGCAGAGGCTTGTGTTCATAGCTAGCTGGTATAAGGTGTGGTGTGCAGAGAGCAAGATTTATACTCACAGAAAGATAAGAAGACATAAACTGCCGTGGAAGTTAAGTGTTAAATGAGTAAAGAAGTTGGAAACAGAGGTTAAAAAAATTGCCCTACTTGAGACACTAGATGTATCTTTCAGTGTACACAATTATGAGTGTAAATTCTGAGCTGTCCAGCAAAACTTTTGAAAATGGCATCATTTTGTCCATTGCCCAGGCTTAGATCTCTGCTTAGGGCCATCTGTCTGCAGAGTCTACCAGAGGAGTGTTTACACCATGCTGGGAAACCAAATGTTCACTCATTTTCTCACCTTGTTTTTTATAAGGAATAAATAAACATCTGTGTGCATGACAGAATGTGGGTGGGCCTTTTCTAGCAAGGTAGCTTTGCCTCTGAAGACCCACTTGAGCTTCGTGGAATACCCCCCACCTCCACCTTTGATGCCTGGACTCCTATGTGCTTTTACCAGCCATTCATTCATTTATCTGAAACACAAGAGAAGAGGGTGGAATGTGTTTGCTTATGTTTGGACAACGGAGAGCACATAGTGGGTACTTAAGTAGTCAATGTTGTTGTTGTTGTTATTTGCCGTTGAGTCAGCCCCGACTCATAGTGACCCCTCCTTGGGTTTCCGAGGCAGTATCACTACGGAAGTAGGATTGCCCAACCTTCCTTCCGAGGAGTGGCTGGTGGGTTTGAACCACCAGCCTTCTGGTTAGCAATCAAGTGCCTTAGGCACTATGCTATTAGAGAGGGAGGGTTTAATCCCAAAGGAAAAACGAGGAGGAAAAAACACAAGGAGGAAGAATGAAAGAATATTACATGAACTAGTTTGTCCTCTGAATGATAGTCATAAGCCAAGAGTCCAGGAGTTAGTGATCACTGCTCCAAAAATAAAACAAACAACCCCACAATTTTCTCAGAAGTCAGTCAGTTGCTGTGTATGCGTAGGGGTGTGTCTGAAACAAAGCTAGTCCATGAAGTTGCAGAACTTTCATTGTGAGAGAAAGATTGTTAGGAACAATGCCTGTGGGTTTCTTCAGGCTGGCTAGTCATGGCTGAGAAAAGCAGTGGGGTACAGAAAATGCACAGGGAGAAAGACTCCATTCTGTTGACAAATGTGTGATCCTCTGACGTGGTAGAGAATCTGACTTGGAAATCTTTTTCAGCAAAAAAAAAAAAACAAAAAAACACCAATTACCAAAATCAAACTATACACATATTTGAAATCAAGAGATTAATAGGTACTAGAATGTAGCAGTAATTAACGTAACAACAAAAACCCAGCATAATATATAAGGGTCCCACTGGACATAATGATACTCCCTGGTTATAGAACATCTCTTGGTCAAAATTAATCTCTTTCCCATAGGCTTGTAGAACTTTGCATTTACGTTATGAAACTTATCACAGTCTGCAGTATATTATAGGCAGAAAGGGAACTTGTATTTGTTGAGAGACCATAATATGCCATGTACTTTTTTATATTGTCTCTTTTATGTTAGTCATAAAACAAGATACCTGAAATATTCCTGCTTTATTGAGAATGCGATGGAGGTGCAAAGAGGTTAAATAACTTTATTTTCAGAGCTGAGATTTGAACTAAAATTAGTCTATTACCATTTTTTCTGTGTATGGTTCGGCATATCTGTGATCATGTGGAGGGAGACAACTAATGTCTTTCTCAAATTTATATGACCTACTATACCAAATAGATGCTCACTAAAGTCTTATTAAGTTCTTCTGAATTAACATATGGCAATTTGTTGTAGCATTTTGCACTGAAGGTTCAATATTAACCTTTAGAAACTTTACTCAAATTGTAATGCAGCAGTGAACTTCAAATTAGGATCAGCTCTCCGTGAATAAAATCTGAAAGTTCATAAAAGAGATAATTATTAGGAATTTCTCAATCTTTGGGTTAAGAATGAACTTACCCTTAGATAAGTAGGATCAGCATTATTTATTTTCTAGTCATTTTCCTGCATTCTCTAATATCTGTTTGTCCCAAATTCTATGCCCTCATATGTAATCCTAATACCAATGCCATGCCTAAGATTTCCACTATTGGAGCCATTTCCTTGTGTGAAATAATAGTCATCCAAAGACTTCAGTTAAATGCATGTGTGCGCACACACATACACAGAATCAAAAAATTAATTTACCCCAAAAAATCAGAGATCAAGAGACTGCTGCATAGAGTTGGAGGTGGGAGGGAGGGAGAGAGCCAGACATAAAGAAAGTCTTGCTAACCTCATCATGTCATCCAGAACTGGTTCTGAATTACAAGCACATTTATCATACCTGAATTATATAAGTAAGCAGCATCTAAATTAATGTGACTTTAATATAAATGATGTCCTTTGTCTCCTTTCCAATGCAGTCATAGTACTAGACTTGGCTTATCTTCAGGACCAGAACATCTGTAGGGTTCCTGAGTAATCTTCGGGTTAGATGTCCATTGGGATATAAAGCTTTGGTGCACAATAAGGAATGGGCCCTTGACTGTTTCAGTTATTAGGAAATCTGCTTAGCAACCGATGGGAGCCAGGTCCTAAGCTAAGCAAAGCTATGGGAGAAGAAAAAGGGAGAGAAGAATAGCCCTTGATTTTGACAACTTTACAATCTAATTAAAGAGTGGGTGTGTGTGACACACAGACAGAGAATGAATGTTAATAAGAGGAGTGAAAAATATTTTGCACAGTACTGTAGAGCCACAAAGTTTTTCTATGTTTCTTCATTAGACCTTCATAAGAACTTCAAGAGAAAAATATTATTATGGCAGCAAACTAGGTCCAGAGAGTTAAGTTGCCCCAAGACAGATAGCTCCAGGCAAAGAAAAGGAAAGCTCACCGGGAAGGGAGAAATTAGCTGTCTGACACCAGGAGCCAGGTTACAGCATGGCATGTGAAGGGCAGTTAAGGGAGCCTAAAAGGCTGGAACAGAAATGGGACCCTAGGTCTTTCAGACATGTTACCAAGTAAGGACAGTATGCACAGCCTCTGTCCACTGCCTGTAATGAAGTACCTCATTATGTCACATGGAATACAGAAATAGTTGCAATAGCCCAGGATGGCTTCCTGGAAAAAGTGAGAATTGAGGTGACTTATGTGGAAACTGGGGATTTTAATCACAATGGTGGGTTTTGAAACCAGGTTACCTGAGTTTGAACTTCGTACTTTTTAGTCAAGTGAACTTAAGCTTATTTCCAGGACCAGAACATCTGTAAGTTCCTCTTTGTACCTCAGTTTTCTCAACTGTAAAATTTGGATAGCTGTTAAATGCATAAATTAGTTAAGATGTGTACAAATGTCCCTGGCATATTGTATGTTTTCAGTAATTGTTAGCATCATTAGTATCTAAGAGGAGAGTCAGCTTCAAGAGGGAAACATTTATTTAGCCACTGATCCAGTCTTTTTATATTTATTGAGAGTCTCCTTAAAGGCTAAATGGGTATATTGTATTACACATAAAATAAATTACTTAATCTGGGCTCTGTTGGTAAATCAAAGCACAATGTGGAGACATAGCTGTCACTACTTGATCCCACTGATCAACCTTAGCATCACTGAAAGCGAGACAGGCATTATGCGCCTCCTAGTATGATGTAGGAAGCTCTGGTGGCGTTGTGCCTAAGGCACTTGACTGCTAACCAGAAGGTTGGTGGTTCAAACCCACCAGTCACTCCTCAGAAGGAAGACTGAGCAATCTACTTCTGTAGAGATACCACCTCGGAAACCCAAAGGGGTCACTGTGAGTCGGAGATGACTCCATGCCACACCACCATCACAAGTGTGAAGTAATTCTAAACTACACAGCATCCACCTATGACATATTCTTGTCAAACATGTTTAACTTGAATCTAAGGAAGACTAACCATACCTACTATCAACAATGACGCCTGTAGGAATAATTTGCATTCTACAGGAAGCACAGGGGATAGAAGGACAAATAAATGACACCAGGAGGAAACATGACTAAAAAAAGACTTAAGAGACAGAATAACTATATATAATGATGGATGTTTTTAAGATACCAGTTTGAATAAACCACTTGTGGATAAAACATTTTATAGACAATCATGGACAGTCATAGGTACTTGTTGTTGTTGTTGTTGTTGTTCTGTGCCGTCAAGTTGGACCCGACTCATAGCAACCCCTCCTTGGGTTTCTGAGGAAGTATCACTACGAAAGTAGATTGCCCCATCTTCTTTCTGAGGAGTGGCTGGTGGATTTGAACTGCCAGCCTTCTGGTTAGCAGTCAAGTGCCTTAGGCACTATGCTACCAGATGTTAATGCTACAAGGTGCAAAGGTAGCCTTGCAGTTACGTAATACAAGCACTTTCTTGGGAAAAAAAAACAAACAAACAGAGAGTCTTGGATAAAGTATGCATTTCTTTTTGGTTATGTTTTACTTTTTACTGAAGAGTTTTAGTTTATAAAAGTAAAGTTGAATGATAGAGGATTGAGAAGCAGATGGAGCCTGGACTCAAGAGCTCCTGCCCTTTTCTGATGAAGTCCCAAAAAAGACTCCTAAGAAGCCCTACTGAGTATCCAGACTTCTAAAGGACCAGAGTCTTATCACTGACCTCATTTTGTTTAAAACTCTTACTGAGAAGAGTGTATCTCAATGAAGGAGCCAGAGAAAGCGAAATAAAATGAAAGACCAGAAGTGATGGAAGGTACGCAAGTCATGAGGGGAAAGTGAGGAGACTGAAAGTAAGATAAATAAATAAATATCAAGAAAACCAACATGAATGTGGAGGAAGATGGGAGGAATAAGGGGGAAAATATAAGGAAACCAAGAGATGAGAGATTGAGGTTAAACTAAAGATGAGAACAAAGGAAATGAGAGACCAAGAATAGTAATTCCTAACACTATTTGCCAGGCAAAGAGCTTCAGAGGGTAATGAGAAGAGAGAAACATGAAAAGACCAGGATCATGGACAAGAGACAGGTATTCATTGTTCTGGATGTTTTATTTAACACAACAGCACCACAAAATATGGAACATTCTTGGGAGCTCTGGTAGCATAGTACCTAAAGCACTTGACTGCTAACCCATCAGCCACTCCACCAAAGGAAGGTTGGGTTATCTACTTCCATAGTGATACTGCCTCGGAAACCCAAGGACGGGTCGGTATGATTCAGGTCCGACTCGATGGCACATAACAACATCAACAAGTAATTGGAAGATCCAGAATTCAAACCAAGGCAGTCTGATTCCAGAAGGTACATTCTGAACCATTGCATTGTGCTGTGATACTTAAGGGTCTACTGAAAATAGTAGTAGTCCATAACCAGACACCACAGTATTCAATGCAGTGTGATTTAAATGTTGCCCATTTAAATTTATCCTTCTAACTAGACTGCTCTCCCCCCTCCCTTTGGGGCCGTCATATTGTGTGGCCTTCCTAGGGTGAAAGGAGAGGAGGGGGTGTGCCAGGTAATCTTGACAGATAAACCATATTTAGTTTCTTTAACATTCAGAGAGGCCTCGGAACCATCACAAATATAGAAGCAGGGAATGTTAGTGTTAAAACGGACTCAGGTAATATTTAGTCCAACTTCTTTTTTTAAAAATGAGAAAACTAAGTTCCGGAGTGGTAAAGTGACTTATTTATTATTGTTTGGCAAGTTAATGATACACATTGGATGAGAATCTGTCTATGTTTTCTGACTCTGAGCTCATAGACCTTTCTCCACAAAGCAGAATTAGGTATCCTAGCTACATCCTAAACATCATTGTTGGAGGAAAAAGAGAAAGTTAAGACACTAAAAAGGTCGCAGAAGAGTTAACCACAAGGATTTCAGCTTCAACCCAAGACTTGATTGCATTCCATGCATTACAGAAGCAAGGATTTCTATGTTGGAAAAACAATGAAAAATAACCAACATATGTATACTACAGTTTGCTTTGTTCATCCCTACCTATAAAAGGTACAGTGTTGCTACATGTTATCTATAGGCCTTGGCAGCTATTGTTCCCTTTCACTGATGATCATCCCTTTCCTTCTGAGGTGCGCATATGGGCATATGAGAGGCTGCACATAAACACACACAAAATACTCCATTGACTGTTTGCCAGACTCTTATTTATCCTTCAAAACCCTACTCAAGACCTTCAAAGTCTTTTTTGAGAAACTAGAAACCTTTACTGTTGCTTGCCCAAGGTTAAGATAATCTCAACCTGCCTTCCGCCTTCCTTGAAGTTGTTTTTATATGAGCGTATTTTAACGTATTTATTTTATTTACATATTTGCTTCAATAATTACACCATGAGATCTTTCAGAGTAGGAGCTGGGTCTTTCGTTTTTCTCTCTCTCTAGCATTTAGAATATTATGCCTCATAGAATTAGTGCTTAGCAAATTAACTGAGTAGATAAATGAAAGGAAGATAATCTCTGAGGCCAGCATTGCATATCTCTTTAGCGTCTGGCTCTTGTACCCCTTAAAGGGTCTTGTCTCTTGGATCATCCCGGCGGTGTCAGTTGAAATTGTGGGACATCTAACAGACTAAACATCCTACCCTGTGCTCACATGATGCCTCCCTCAAATATGTAAAAATGTCATGAAAGTTAGCCTGCCCTTCTGGAGGAGGAGGATTAAATGCATAATTAAAAATTGATGTAATTTTCTTTGATGCAACAGTATTTTTCTGTTTCTCTTCCTGTAGCATATAAATGGAGGGGAACATAGACAATGGATCAGGTTCCTAGCTACTGGCACCCCCTGCATTTTTCTGCTCTAGAGGAAGCAGAGATAGTGGTTCCATTCTTCCCATTTTTTTTAAAGAACCATACAGCCACTGGTTTTCAGGCTGTCTGCTCAATACAGCCTAGATTTTGTCCATGTGCCATGGGGTATGATGAAATATCTAGATGTGTATTATGTTATTTTCAAGCCAGACAGAGATGGACATGCCTCCTGAGAGGCAAAGTAGGAGATTTTCTATCTAAGTAGCCCTAATTTTATGCAACATATGTATTGTTAGATATGAAATTGGTAAGTCAAATATTGGAAACAGCTATATAAAAATGTGGTAAAGGAAGAACGATTTAGACATAGAGTTGGTTGTTCCCACTATGACTCATATTTTCTTTTTCAATTCCAGATTTTTCCTATCAGATTCTTTTAAAGAAGAGAATATTTATATTTTGTTCTTGGAATACTATAAGCTGTGTTTAAAGCAGCCAAAAACAAAAACAATAAAACTAAAAACCCAAACTCACTGCCATCAAGTCGAATTTGACTCATAGCCACCCCTCCTTGGGTTTCCAAGGTGAGATCTGTACAGAAGTAGATCACTCAGTCTTCCTTCTGAGGAGTGACTGGTGGGTTTGAACCTCCAGCCTTCTGGTTAGCATCAAACGCCTCAGACGCTACGCCATCAGAGGGGTAGAAATCAAAGGGTTAAGCAAAACAAAATTTATAAAGAAAAAGTAATTTTGTAATGTATTGGGGAAATCTGGTAGTCATTCATAGGATTTCCCAGTGAGCGGTACAGTCGTTGTGGTGAGGTTTTTACCTTCCTTCCATCCTTATACATGGCCATCCTTCCTTCCCTCCATTCTGTCTTCTTTCCTTTTTCTGGGATGTGCTATTGACTAGTTCATCTCATGTTGTTTGTATAAGAAATTAAATGAAGTACATAAAAGATAGTACAAAACAGTAGACGTTAGGTCTTAAGACATGTTGTTGTTGTTATGTGCCATCGAGTAGGCCCCGACTCATAGTCGGGCCCGACTCATAGTTGGCCACTCCTTGGGTTTCTGAGGAAGTATCACTATGGAAGTAGATTGCCCCATCTTCCTTCTGAGGAGTGTCTGGTGGGTTTGAACTGCCAGCCTTCTGGTTAGCAGTCAAGTGCCTTAGCCACTATGCTACCAGAGCACATATGTTAAGACTATCTTCTAACCTCAAGTCCTGTGGCATTTTGTGGGAATGCAAGAAATAAAAGTAACCTCTCTGAGCTTCACTTACCTCATCCATCAACTATTTCACATATTACTTACACACACTACTGAGCTTTGGTGACAAACACATCTGAGTGAGCACAGATGCCAAGAAATTTGTGACAGGTGGCTATGGTCAGAGGACATGCCTCACAGGGAAGACGGCAGGAGAATTGGGCTTTGTGAGGTGGATCCAGTCTAGTAGGAGAAAAACTTAAAATGCCATCAACAACAGGCAACCTATATGTATGTTTGAGAAAAAGTTACTTTTTAAAAATGCAAGGAAATGATACCATATCTATGTGCATTTGAATCTTTCTCCTCATCTATTGAAAGAAAAAGAAAATAGCCTCACCATAGCTGAAATGAAAGAATATCAGGCAAGCCTATTATTAGTTCAGCTTATAAGGGAGAAAGAATAAATGCAATTAAATTGTCAATAGAGCTCTGCTTACACTTGGCCTTTCAATACATCCCTCCCTGAGTCGTCTGCTCTGAGGCATTGATTGGGTATTGTTAACCTTTATCTACCTCTTGTTTACACTTCTCTATTAGGGCCAAACATCAATATGAAGCTTTTAGAAAGGACAGAGGCAACCAACAAAGAGACACTGAGAAAAGGTCAGAATTTTCCGAGATGAGGTGCACTGTTCTCAGCCAGGCCTGGGAAACACACTGGCTGAGAGAGCAAGGTCAGGCTTAGCAGCCGGCATCCCTGGTGCCTGCCTTTTGGGAAGATGGAATACAGGCAGCAATTAGCAGCACCTCCTCTGTCTGGACAGCTGTCTGAAGTTAACACCCAGCCTGCAGAGGCTTCAGTGAGGTGGGGAGCGTGTGGAGGCAGGGAGAGGTAACAAATGCAGCACCAGGTTAGGACTGGGAGGAGGAAGGAGTGAGCCCTGCTACCACACCTGGCACTTTACCTCTGACACCTTTTACCCACACCTACTCTGGGATGTAATGGTGCAGTTGTTGTTAGCTGTCATGGAACAGGCCCCAACTCAGAGCAGCCTCATGTACAGGGTAAGAAAACGCTGCTCATTTGAGGCTTGGATGTTGTGAACCGCAGGGCTTTCACTGACTGACTTTCTTTTTTTTTTTTTTTTTTTTTTTTTGTTGGAAGTAGATTGCCAGGCTTTTCTTCCTAGACCATCTTAGTCTGGGAACGCTACTGAAATCTGTTCAACATTCTAGCGGCATGCAAGTTTCCACTGTCAGACAGCGGGAACTGTGCGTGAAGTGCACTGGTTAGAAAATGAACCTCAGTCTCTCCATGGAGGGCAAGAATTCTGCCACTAAACTAAACCACCCATGCCTCCCAAGGCTGGAGTGTACATTTTCATTTCAAATGGGAGAAAACAGGCCATGAGAGATTCAGTGACTTCCCAACGTCCCCCAGTGGCACACTACCCTTGTGTTTCTCACTTTTCAACTATGCCTGCATCTGAAAAACATAGAAAACTCCTTCCCTTCTGCAGAGTCTGATATGTGTTATGTATCTCCCAAAGCCACAAGCATTTGGTATTTTCATACAATTGCATTTTACAAAAGTAAAATACATTTTTATCAGTACTAAATGATAATATAATATAGCAATAATTATATTAAAAATACTTTCCCTTTTTTCCTCACGTCATCTCTACCTTAGAATTCACTGTGTTAGAGTCCTGTTATACCATGCTGAGCCGTGGCCACATATTAGCTATGAGGAGCAGTTAACTTCCCCACTTCTCAGTTTCTGAATACTAATAGAATATTTCTACTTACTGGTCATTCACTCTCACTTATATGCTAGTAAACCTTGGACTGAAACTCTGGAGCCTGTATCCTTAATTATTTATTTTGCTAAAGAACCTACAAGCTCGGGCAATAGTATTTGTGCTGCTTTCTTGGACAGTTGCAAACCTGAGATGTGAATATAAAAGGGAAACTGGTTTGTAAGCAGTGTTGGGAGAAGAGGATGGTGAGATGGTGGCCAACCTTCCTTCTCTCCACTGAGAATGAAAAAGAAGAAAGAGGCCTCAGGGCAACTAGAGGACTGTAAGTAGATCAAAGTATGATCTTGCCACTAGGGCAAGAATTAGGGACCAAACAAACAAACAAAAAAAAACCTCATTGCCGTGTGGTGACTCATAGCGACCCCTTTTTGGGTTTCCAAGGTGGTATCTCTATGAAAGTAGATTGTCCAACCTTCCTTCTGAGGAGTGGCCAGTGGGTTTGAACCTCCAGCCTTCTGGTTAGCAGTCAAGTACCTTAGGCACTACATATGCCACCAGAGCTCCCAAATTAGGGGCATAGCTTGTTTTAAGGAAGTTCTTTAAAGGAAGCTGGAAAGTTTCTTAGAGACCACATAGTGACCCCTTCACGTTCAAGGTCACCTAGCTGAATACTAGCATAGGAGGATCTGGTCTTGTTGAGTCATTCATGCCTCTCGTGGATATACTATACTTCTTTCAAAAATGAGATAGAGTGTGTTGTATGTGAACTCATACCAAGACACAAACAATGAACCAACCAAAACAAACACAAAATGTCCTCTAAATGCTCTCGGAGGCTTTTAAACCCACTTCTCACATCTATCCTTGGGTTAAGGTACCACCGCTGATTAAAAATGTTATTATCTTGCATAGGAAAATATATTAAACTGTGTTGGTCTAGGCTAATGTGTCGGTGAGTTGCTGTTTTTCCATCTAGATAGACAGCTTCCATTAGTTTTCTATTAGATATAAGACACATATTAAGTCTGATAACTATGGGCAAAGGAAAGAGAGGAGATCAATATAGAAGCCCCATCTGAGAAGCTTTGGCATGTTTTTTTATGGCATATCCCGAGGCAACATTAGAAGGAAAGACACTGAGTTTTTTATTTAGATTATATTAAATATAGACAACCTTATTAGGTCCTCATCCATGTGTCCACCTACCCATCCATCCACCCGTCCCTCCATCCTCCACCCATCCATCTACCTATCACATGTGTATGCATCCATCCAGTAGTATTTTAGAAGACTTACTCATTACTATGATGGTCCCTGACAATCCAATTTTAAAAGAGATAATTTCTCTGCCCTCAAGGAACTTAGTTTTATAGTAGTGATCACAAGTAAACAGACAAGTATGATTAAAAATGGAGGAAAAAACCCTCTATAATTGCATATAGGGCCCTGTGAGGGTGCACGGAAGGAGCATCTTACCATGTAGCTACGGGGAAGTCAAGGCAGAGTCATAGTGCACTACTTCATCTTCACATTAGTCCTACGTGGTTAGTTTTTAATCTAATTTTTACAGATGAGGAGATTGAGTCTCAGAGAACTTAACTTCCATAATTATAACAACAAAAACAGCCACCATCCATTAATCACCAAACCCATTATATGTGTCAATGAAAAATGACTAAAGTCACAAAGTCATAAAGTGGAAAGATTTCAATTCCTGGTCTTTCTGACTCCAAATCCATACTTGATTCCCTCTATCCCCCTTGGTCCTTTAGGATAAGTGAGGAGGAGAGTGAAAAGGGTGGAGAGAGGACACCAAAGCTGAGTCTGTATCCTCCGGGTTGTGCTGAACTGAACGTCTTGAGAGGAAAAAGCTCCATCTGAGAAACAGGTGTGTGTCAGAGAGGCTGAACCACACAGTGGGGCCCATCATCATTCTTCAACCGTAATGTTAGTCATAATGGAAAATACGGACAAAGAGAACTTATCAGCAGACAGCTTGTGGGTAGTTTCTTTCAAACAAAGGTACCAGCAAGACCGTATTTTTGAAATGTCATGGAGTCCCTAACCACCCTCCCTCTGGCAAGAGGCTTGCTATTTTCCTTCATTCACAAAGCTGATCTCCTGATTGGGCTGGTCCCCCTGGTCCTTCATCTTCTCAGCTAAAGAGACCATGGGAACTGCCCTTTTAGAGTCCTTGAGACAAGGGGTAGAAGGAGATGTAATTTCTACCCTTTGCACAGAAGACACTGATTCCATAAGGTTAAATAATGTGTACCAGACCCATGCACTGCCCTGGGTTAGGCATAGGGGGCTCTGTGTTAAAAAGGTTTTGCTGTGTTTAAGTGATTTTCCCAGATTTCTTTGATACAGAATTTCTCCCTTGACTGTCAAGACTCCAGGCTCAGGAGTACAAAGAATACAGAATTGCTCTAAGAGGATTTGTGAGTCTTAAGAGAACCTGACCTCCTTCTTCTCAGGGCTTAGGAGAAGCCCCCTTTTTGTAAGCAGCCCTGCCCTGCTTGGTGTGAAGGCAGTGGGAGTATTAAGTCAGTTCCTGCTGACTGGTTGTTCATTGCAGTACTGGTCTTTGTGTGACTTACCGGCTGGTTTCAGCAGTGTGCTTGCTCCCCCAAGCCAGCAGCTTGCCAAGGGGGTGATTTTATAAATCACAAAGAAACAAACATACACATAGCATCCATGAGGCTGAATGAGCCACATTCACATTTTAGTGTTGGACATGGGAGAGGATACAAGGAGCTGCACGATTCCTGAGCTCTGACCCACCCTCATCGTTACAGGTATACATGGTGCTCAAGGCAGGAAGATTGGAGAATCTCCTCTCTGGTCCCCCTCATAAGCCCCTCCTGACTCCTGTCCCCTTGAAATCGTATTTTTTGGCATTGAAAAATATTGCAAACAATAAAGAAACCAGAATATAAATCTTGTTTCAGTACTCTTTGAGCCTGATAAAGCAACCTCAATCTTGGGCCCATCTAATAACCATTTTAACTCATAGGAAGTAGAGTTGAGCACTGAAAAAGCTGTAAAATGTCACGATTTAGGTGTTTTCATGAAATTATGGTCCACAACCTCCTGACTGCTTGGTGCTGCTAGGTGAATGTCACTCCCAGCCTGGCACTTTTATCTAAAGTAACTTAATGAGCAACCTCACATACAGTACAAACCCTAAGATAGGGGGTCAGTGTACTCATTCAGGGCAGAAATGGCAGAAATGATGACTCATCTTTATTTTCATAGCATCTGTCTCTTAAATGCCAAAGTCACTATCCAATCATCAAGACAAAGCCAGCTGCAGGGTGCGGATCATAGCAGGGTAAGCAGCAATGACAAAGAACTAAACCACCGTTTTATGGAGAGGTAGGGCTGTGCCTGTTTGAGATGAGAGAAAGATACAAGGATTGATAAGCTGGTAAAAGAAAAGAATTGGTTGTTGAGAAGATAAACCATGACGAAGACTGTTGCCTTCTATTTCTACTGGAACAAAAATATTTTGCTAAAGGATTTTATACTGAATTTCTTTCCTAATGCAGAATTAGGAAACAAGTTTCTAGGGCTCAGTCAATGTCTGCAAAAATCATGACTACAAACACAATCAGATTCATAATGCATTGAATATATATAGCCCTTTGATTTTTAGCAGCTACATAAAGTCACAGTGGGTATCTCTTCAATCCCTACTTAGGTCTTCTGGAGATGAGGTGATTTAGAAGAATAGGGGCAAAGAATTGAAGATCAAGCCAGTGAAAGTGTTGGAATAACCATTACTGTCCCCACCTCCATAGCAAAAACAACTGAATGGAAGGTCCAGAAAGGTAACCATGCTGCGCCTTTTACCTCTGTCCTACAACAGAGGAAACTCCTATAATCATGTCTCAAGAAGACATGCCTTGGCAGACATCCTGCACATGTCCCATCACATTTTCTTCAACTTGTAGCAAATGGGATAAAAAAAAAAAAAAATTGCTTTATAAACATTAACATGGTAACGTTTCATGAATAAGTTATTAAATATATATGGTTGCTGTGCAGTGAACTGCTTAATATGGCCCTTTCTTGCCATAGTCCTCCATTTTGTGATGTGTTGTAGATCCTAGTCTCTATGCTTGTGGTTATGGTCCAATTTTGGGATGAGTTGTCTGTTGCATTGATGAGGCAGGAGTAGGGTGGCATATGTCTTGAGTCCCGCTTTGCTGGAGACTGTGACTCACGTCCCAACCCTTAGTGTCCTTGAGGGCACATATGTGAGTGCTCTGGGAAAGCTCATCCTTTAGCTCTGGATCCTGCATCTTGTTCATCATCATCTCACCCCCCGTTCTTGAGGCTTGAGACATCAGCCAGTTGTCTGACCTGCCGATTTGGGTTCTTCAGTCGCTGAGTGAGGTGAGTCCTCCAGACTGATGCCTGACCCATGGATTTGAGTCATGATCCTGTGAGCCATTTCTTGGCAGTTTGTGGGTTCTGTGAGATGTTACAGCAAAATATGGAAGGGGAGAGTACTGAGAGGAGGAGGAAGAGTCGATGCTGGAAACAATGGAGTGGTACAGCAGTTTGGAGTAGTTGGACATTTGGGACATCTTTCACCTCCTCTTCATAGAGACCAGCCTTCTGCTGATCCTTCTAAAATAAATTATTCAAGCAGTGATGGTTTCTACAACAACTAAAGAAATACCTCACAAGTATATAACAAATATACATTCACCTTTAAAGCTTTGGGGCCTTCCTTCCACCGCCCCCTAAAATATCTTTTTAACATCTGTTTAAAGGATTTGAAATGGGATGACCTGAAAGTTGAGGTAAAAGAAAATAAGATTATTCTGCCCAAGGAAACATCATTTATGGAGAAAGATCTTACAGAATTAGTGGTGCTCAGCAATCCTTTATCCTCACTCAGTAAGGGACAAGAAAAAAAATTCTTCAGCAGCTGTGTAAGGAATTTAAATGGACATAAGCTTTGCCATTACGGTTATTAATTTTAGGGTTTCCTGTCTGTCTTCATCATCACTGCCGCCTCCTGGAGTCTGAGCCATCGTCACATCTCCTGGATTACATTCAAGTGCTAACTAGCTGTAGGCTTCTGTTCTTTCCCTTCTTCAATTTATTCTCTAAAGAGCAGCTGGAGTTGTCTTTAGAAAAGGCAAGTCTGACCATTTGATTTCTTTCTTAAAACCCTTCAAGCATCTGATTACTTTCAGATTGGGCTAAAATTTTGAGTTATAAGTGGCCTGTATGATCTGACCCATGTCAACCTCTTTTTCACTCATAGTCTTGTCCATCTTTCTTCCCTGGGCTGTGACCATATTAACATTCTTTGAGCTTTCAAGTATGTTTTGTGTCTTCCCCTTTCAAGTTCTTTACATATGTTGTTCCTTCTTTGTAAAATGTTCTTTCATTCACTTTTTAGTTAAATCACTACTATTTGTTGTTCATATTCCAGGTTGACTTGGTCTCCCTATTATACATACTCCCATGACATTCTCTCTCTCTCTCTCTTACCTAACATTTAGTATATTTGCAATAACTAGTGTAATACTTCTTTTTCCCTTGTTCAAGAAGCTCCCTGTGAGTATATTTGTCTTATTAACCCCAGTGTTGCCTTAGAATCTAGCTAGTACCTTGTCTCATAGTAAGCTTTTAATAATTTTTTGTTGAATCAGCAGATGAAACTAGTGGATGCTCAATAAATACTTGTAGAATAGTAAAAAATAATAATAATAAAAATTGTATCAGTTGGATAACCTCCAAATGTGTGAACTTGAGTTTGTTGCAGTCTTATTCTCCTTGTCATTTCTATCCCAAATTCTGTGCATGGAATTAGAATGAGATTGATCCATGTAGGTTTCTTCCAGTGAACAAACATGACTGAGACACGATTAATAATCAGTGAATAAATATATAGTAAATCTGGATTAATTTGGAATTTGCTAGTTCAAAATTTATGATTATACCAATCTTTTCACCATTTTTAAAAGAAGTTTTCCTAGAAAGTGTGAATAAACCAGCCCTTTCATACACCACTGGTATAGGTTGCTACCACCTTCTCAGAATATCAGTAGCCTTTAGAAAGTGGGGCCCAATAATCCTATTTTGTGGAAACTTTCCTAAGTAAATACTATAATAATAAATGCAGAAAAAGATTTATAGATTATCATGTTCAAGGCAACTATTTTTACAATGAGTGAAAATTTGACATGTCAAAGTATAGTAGGCATTTCAAGGAAATTATGGCATTTCCGCACTGTGAGTGTCAATAAAATGATGTGTTGAAATCATTTTCCAAGGTGGTAAAAGTTTAGGATACAATGATTATGTGAAGAAAGAAGAATACAGCATTATGATCAGAGAGATATTAACATTGTAAGAAATACACCATCACTGAAAAGGTTTGGAAGGAAATATACCCACTTGCCTTGTAGAAACATTACTGTTTGGAGAGTTGATAGATAGTTTTGACTTCTTCCTTTTAGATTTTTCATATTCTCCCTTAATCAATTTCCACACCAGCCATGTCCTAACAACAAAACCAAACAAATAAACAAAAAAAAAACTAAACTGATAAACAATTAAAATATAGATTATTTTGAACAATTAAAAAGCTTATAAGTGACAAATTTGAAAGTCATATAAGGGAAAACATGGGACACTTAATTCTTGTTCTTAAATCTTTTAGTACATTCATTCATTCATTTAGTGAGTGACTCCCATTAGGGAATGTTCTGACCTTTCTACTGTGAAACCTGTCTTTGCTTTTGCCCCTCTGTGCTCCTAGACAAAGAAATTAGATGGGATTGGTGTCTGGTCCTTCCAGCAATCCAAGTCTATAATTGGCTTATTTCAAAATGGAGGACTCACATGTAAGATATATTCAGTGTTATACATTCTAGTTTGAGATGTGCCTTCACCCTAAATAGTAAATTCTGCATGATGGATTTGAAAGCATTAGAGCAGGTATTGCATGGTGAGGAAGCAAAAATTCAACACAAAGGAGAGCTCTTTCTAGTGTTTCTCAAATTCAACAATTTTTCAAATGCAACATTTAGCCTCCATCAAAATGGGCATTTTTACATTTGTTGTCTCTTCACAGCAGTGTATGGTTGGTGCTATTATCCCATTTTATAACAGAGTTAAAAAGAGTTATCTGACTTAACTAAGTCATGAGAGAGAAAGAGGCAGAGTAAGATTCTAACTCAAGTCTTCGGACTACAAATCCTGCTTAGTTATTTAAGGTACGAAGCATCTACTCTGGCCATATTTGAAACTGTGGCTGTTTTCAAGAATCAAAAATGCAAAGGCATTTGCATTGTGACTACAGGCTCCTGTGGTCTCTGATCCTCCAAAGACTAACATATTGATGATGACAAACACTGTGTGCCTCTCACTATGAGAAACACATCTCACCACCCCCTTGCCATCAAGTCAATTCCAACTCATAGAGATCTTACATGACAGAGTAGAAATGCCACATAGGGTTTCCAAGGCAATAACCTTTATGGCTAAATAGAAGCAAATTGCCACATACTGCCTTGGAAATCCAAGGAGGGGTTGCTATGAGTGAGGTCTGACTCAACGGCATATCAACAACAACAACACACCTTCCATGGAGTGGCTTGTGGCTTTTAACTGCAAGGCTTTTGGTTACAAGGTGAGCATTTAGCACTGTACTACCAAGGCACTACATATTAATCCATCTGTTTCTGACCATACTCAGCCTTATATCCTAATTGCTCAAAGCTTGGATGTTGAATAACACTTTAAAGTAGGTATTATTACTATATACTTCCTTTACAAATGAAGAAATGGAAGCACACAACACATTAAGTAATTATGTCAATGGCAACACAGGAAATAAGTGATGAATTTGAAATTCATAGCCAAGTTGAAGAACTCATGCTTGTAAACATGTGATGGCAAAAGCAGTTACACGGTGGTTTCTTGACTAAGCCGTGTGTTAGGATTCCTTGGAGAGTTTGTTGTTACTACAGATTTTGGGCTCTGTCACAGAAATTCTGATTTAATGGGGTTCTGGAGTAAGACATGGGAAAGGTGTTGTTCTGGTCCCCTAGCGCCACTCTGACAAATATGCCACAAATGGGGTGGCCTTAACAAACAGGAGTTTATTCTCTTACATTTTGGAGGCTTTAAGTCCAAGTTCAAAGTGTCAGGCTCTAGGGGCTGGGTGAAAGTCCCTCAACCTTGGGGTCCAGCTCTGCCTCCTGCTCCCAGCCCACTGGAGCGAGAGGCATTTCTTCACTCAGACAGCTGTTGGCTGCTGAGGCTGAGAAGCCAGAAGCTTGACAAGTAAAAAGGCACAGTCCTGATGTTACCATTCCACACGGCAGGCTATTAACTTAAGTCCATTGTAAGTCCCAAGGTTGGCAGAGCATAGCAGGCTGCTGAGCAATGACATGGCTACATGCAGGGTCCAAGCATGCCAAAAGCTATAGACCGTTCCCAAGGCTTCTCCTTATATACGGGAAGCAGACTACATCCCAAAGGCAGCTACTCAGCTGCTTGTAGTAGATCCCACCATGGAGTTGATTGCCAGTCTCATCATGGGGAATAACTACCACCAGCTGCTCAGCCACTCAACCAGGCCCTGCCACGTTGGCACCCAAACATAACTACCACAGGTGTATATTAACAATTGCCTTCAATGGGTTCCTAAGCAACCAGTCTATAAGACTAACATTTGGAAACCACTGGATGCTGATTGGTACTCAGACAGATGGGTGTTTGAACCCTGACCACTTACTTAGTATGTGATGTGGCAAATTACATAAACTTTATGATTTTAGGCTTCTCATCTGTAAAATGGTGATGCTAATAGAAACTCTCACAGGAGAAGTGTGAGAATTCAATGAGAAAAAAAAAAAACGTACTTGGCACAATTACTTGGCACAATGCCTTATAAGCTGTAAAAACAGAAAAATTAAAAAAAAAAAAAGTTGCTGTCAAGTCAGTTCCAATGCCTGGTGACTCCGTGTATGTCAGAGTAGAACTGTTCTCCACAGGGTTTCCAACAGTTTGTTTTCCAGAAGTAGATCACCAGGACTTTCTTCCGAGGCACCTCTGCTAGACTACAATTTCTGACCTTTCAGTTAGCAACTGAGTGTGGTAACCATTTGGACCACCCTGGGCCTCCTTGCAAGTAGTTCCTCAATGAATGAATTAAAGTAGAAACACCTGAGATCTTTGTTGCTATTGTATTAAAATTGTTATTGTTACCATTATAAAAGCCAGCTATTATCTCCAAGTCTTCTGCAGAGCACTGTTTCTTTAACAATGACCTGACCCAGCTCGGCTAACACAAAGCAGCCTGGAAGACTGCCTCTAAAGCTGAAATAACAGAGGAAGATATTGCTTGTTTGCTGACATCCCGTGGAGCAGGCAGCCAGCGCAACCTCAGCGTTATCAATATGGATTTTGAAATCACCCACAGCTAATAGCCCAAATTAATAGCCTCAGGGTGATTCCAGAGCAATTGAGAAAGGAAATCCATAACTTTACTAAAGACACCAGTCGCTGTTCAGGGAGGGAGGTCTATATTAATTAACAGCTGTGAACACTGTAAAAACTAGTTTGTTCAGGAAAGAAACAGGCGGTTAAAATTAACTAAACACAGGAATCCCATAAGGCTCTCCAGGTTAGCAAGCAGAGGGAGACATCCCTGGAGAGCTGGGACTGGATCCTTCCTTCTCTCATCCCTGCACTGCCCCAAGAAGTCAGACATTCCAGCATCCCAATGCTCACAGCAGCCTCTAGGGTGCTCCTGTCCTAACATCAGCTGTAAGCTTCAGGAACATTCAGGTTTGAGTTGTGCATAAAGCTCTGTGGTCCTTTTTGTTCTGCAGCAAGATCATTCAACTCCAGTGGCCTCCTTTCTCCAGGTCCCTGCTGGGTATTTGGCAAGGCAAGAGACTCAATGTGAAGGTAATTCTAGCCAATAAAGAGGGCTGAGTATACAAAAAGGAAAAAGAAAAAAAAAAGTCATCATTGTCCAGCAACCCTTCTCAAGTGTTTGGACGTGGGAGGATGGATGCTTTAGATCATTTGTGATTCTTGGGGAGAAAAGAAGTTGGGGTGCCCAGAGCAAACAGTCATCAAAGCAGAATGCTGTACTCAGGATTGTGGTTTGAAGCCAGGTGGCTTGAATTGGAGACCTAGCTCTGTCATTTCCTTCTTGAATTAACTTGTTAACTCACTGCTGTAGAGTTGATTCGACTCATAGTGACCTTTCCTTGGGTTTCTGAGGCAGTATCTCTACGGAAGTAGATTGCCCATTCTTCCTTCCTAGAAGTGGCCGGTAGGTAGTACATTCAATTTTCTTCACCAACACCAAAATTCAAATGCATCAATTCTACAGACTTCCCTATTCATTGTCCAGCCCACACAGACATATGAGGCTATTGAAAGTTAAATCACTTAAACTTCTCTCATATTTCCCATCTGTAAAATGAGAACATTGCCACCTACTTTGCAGAGATAATATAATTCTGTCTACTCAGTATCTTTTGGATATCTACTAGGCATCTTCAAAGTTACCATATCCAGAACTAAACTCGTGTCTCTCTATTGCTAAAACCACTTCTATAACCTTCCTCACCACAGTGAGTGGCTCAGGACAAAAATCATGGAGTCTTTCTTATGCTCCTCATCTTTAGGCTTGTAAATATCACTGTCAGGCAGTTTACTTCAAGTTTGCAGACTAGGTAAAACAGCCCCAACCTGATACACACTCTCTCTCTCTCTCTCTCTCTCTCTCTCTCTCTCTCTCTATATATATATATATATATATATGGCAATTCTAAATGTGCTAAGTAATTTTGTGTCTACGTAATGTGTTTCTATCTCCCTGAACTATGAGCATCATGCAGGCAGCTTCTTCTATTTGTCTTGTTCACTGCTATATTCTTGTGCCTAGTTGAGGACCTGACACATGGGAGAATCTCAATAAATATTTGTTGAATTAATTACATCAGAGACAAATTAAGACGTATAGGTTTATGCCTAATTACATCAGGTTAAGTGTTTGCTAAAGAATGCCCTTTAATCTTTTTAATATAGATGAGTCCTGGTTAGGTTTTATAAAGAGACTAATTTTAAATTTCTTTTCATTCTTGCTAGCCCTCCTGTTGTTGTTGTGCATTGTCAAATCCATTCTGACGCATTGCGACCTTATAGGATAGAGTAGAAACGCTCCGTAGGCTGTCCTAAGCCATAATCTTTATGGGAGCAGGTCACCAGGACTTTTCTCCCTGGGAGTGGCTGTGGAGTTCCAGCTCAGTTAGCAGCGGAGTGCATAACCACTGCACTAGACCTTCTGAATTTCACCTGTCTGGGGTTGCCACCCATCTCTTTGGCCATTATTTCCCAGTATCCTTCAGCCCTGCATTATCGCTCCTCAGCAGAGGATATGTATATGTATTTTCTCCCAAGGCCTTGCTTCTCAATTTCTCTCCACTATTATTTGCCCAGTCACTGAGCCTCCTTATTTATTCAGTTCATATTGTCTTTACATCACTGTTTTCTGTAATTTTCTTACAAACTCTCATATTATTTAAAGGTGTAAGGGGTTCAGCGATGCAGCTTGCAGAAGAATCTCTGCAGAAGAAAATTGTCTTTTAAATCAAGAAAGATACTGGTTTGTTTAAATAACCTTGTCACACAAGCGGTGCTGTGCTCGCCTGAGAGTTTCAGCTATTTGTACTACACAGTTTGACAGTCACAAAATGGGTGCATAAAACAGATTCCTGTACACAGAGCCCTGAAGTTTCAGGAGGATTTTGAGACGCTTCCTAATTTATTTGTCCTTGTCAACAGCCTAATAAGATTCCGCTTCCTTTTCACCTTTCATTTTATCACTGTCTATAATAAAGGGAAGCATTAATTTAATCCATAAATACAGATATGATGGTTTTATCCTGTGGCTATGAGTAGTGCTTGAAAATAAAGGATCCAAATGATAAACTGGTATAGGAATTTAGCATAATTATGGAACTGAAATATTACTTTGAATTAGTCATGGCAGTAATACATGGATCAGAAACTTCCAGTTAAATCAGCTGAGTGGAAGAGACCAAGGGGAAGGAGGAAACTCAATATGAGGACACACAAGTTTCTAGCCACTAATCCAGGCAGTTGGGGAAAATAAACGTAAGCTGCAGGACTCTGGAAAAATCTACCCTGGGAGAAGATGCCCTTGTTTTCTCTGGAAAGCCCGCCAAGTTTAGGAAACTCGCCACAGTTTAATTAAAGTCTGCAGCTGGTGTGAAAGCAAAGAAGAAAAAAGAAATTAGGGCAGCACAGAAACTAATGAAAGTCTAGGATCTCGTTTTAAACTTTTCTCTCTATTAGGAAAGAAATATGACTCGTCAGATGTGCCCCCATTCACCGTGACAAAGCCCTGGGGGAAGGAAGGTTCTTGCCTGCAGAGAAAAGGTCTCTGTAGTCAGATCTCTTTCAATTCAACAGACACTATGTTTTGGGTGAAAATTCAAAATCTTTTGTTTGTTTTTAAAACCAATCAGCAAAAGAGGGTAGTACAAATTGAACAGCTTTGAGTTTAACTATGAGAAAGTCCCTCCAAACTCGGAGGCACCAGGCTCACTGTGGAAGACAGAACTTTATAACAAGAGTTGGATTCCCATTCAAGCTTTGCTACTTAATATTAAGAATAATGTGTTAATATTCATATACCACTTCCTAACTGTCACACACAATGAACATATTTCATTCTCACATTCTATGAGGTTGGTAATATTATTATTCTCATTTTATGAGTGAGAAAACTAAGGTGTGGGAAAGTTAAGTAATTCCACTAGTTTGCAGCTGGCAGGAGCAGAGCTGAGATTTGAACCTGGGTAAACCTACCTCTGGTGGCATAGTGCCTAAGGCATTTAAGTGTTAACCAGAAGGCTGGTAGTTCAAACCCACCAGCCACTCCTCAGAAGGAAGGTTGAGCAATCTACTTCCATAGTGATATGTCCTCAGAAACCCAAGGAGGGGTCACTATGAGTTGGATCCAACTTGACGGCATTGGGTGGGGTTTAACCTACCTCCAGAGCTTGGGTTCTTACACTGAACTCAGCTTAACTTCTCTGAGACTTTGCTCCATAAAAGGAAAGTGGATGTAATAGAAAATAATGTGTCTTGTGTTTGAGGGGAGGATTAAACTAGACAATATAAGATTCTAGCATATTACCTGATAGATAGGTGTGCAATAAAATTCAGCTCTCCCCCACCTCAGAATTGCTTGCTTTGGTATTGTGATCAGTTTCTGAGAAGTGTTGACTCTAAGAGCCCTTTTTTTAGGAGGGCAGGTGTTCAGAACAGGCAGGGGGATGTGTCATTTTGGAACCCAGAAATGAAAGAGTTGGGGACTTATACAAAGCAATTTCACACTGAGACACTCATAACCTGCACTTTAAAAAGAAATGAAAAGACTAAACAACACCCAAAACTTACACACTTATCCAACTTTCACTCTTCCCTCTTGCTCACTTTCCTGAAGACTGATGAGAAGTACCTCTGTAATTTAAGCCTAATGACAATTAAAGTGCAAAGTCATTACCTACTTTTATTGAACTGTCTCCTCTTTTATGGACTAATTGATAGAATGGCACATTGCTACAGAGAATCCTCTCCAGCCAGCTTGGCCTCCTTTTTTCCAGGACAGGTTGTCCTGTCTGTAGGAGCCATATCTCTGGACTTAGAAATACAAGACATGGGACAGTTCTGACCTGGCCACTGAAGCACTGAGTGACCCTGAGCAAATGATTCAAGCTTGCTCTGCCTCTGCTCACATGTAAAATGTGGATAGTAATTTCTACACTACTTCATAGATACGTGAGATTTAAATGTGGTGATTTATGTAAAAGCTATTTGAAGAAAATAATAGGTAAATACAAGAAACAAGAAAATGTGAATTATTATTTTTAATAGAATAATACATCTTTCTTGGTGTTGATTTTCCTTTATGCTTTAAATCCAAACTCTAGGCTCTAAGTACAAGTAGCTAAGCAACTGACAAGTTCCCAAGAATTACCTTTTTATGTTCATTCTGACTTCCCTTTGAATGACAAAGTTCAAATAAGTCACCTGCTATCTCCTCATCTCCTATAGATTTCTGTTTCCTGTTATTTATGCCTTCTTTTCCCTTTCTACTCCTACCATCTCAGTTCAAAATTTAATTGCTTTCTAAGAGGTCTTTGTTTCCCCTCTCTCCTAGACTTATCTTTATAATGGTTTTTCGCTGCCTAAAGAAAATTCCAAATTCCTTAGCTCTCTACAATGTGGAGCTATCAATATGGTATAGCTTTATACAGGCAGTCCTCAGCTGACTTACATACAACCCGCATTTACAAACCAACCCCTATAAAGACTATTATATGAAAAATTTGAGGTACATAAGTGGTTCATAATAACAGATGGTACCTCATGGCGCCAAAACATTATTATTATTAGTGTTTCTTTAGTTTTGTGTGTGTATGTGTGTGTGTGTGACTGAGTGCATGGAAAGGTCCACTATACACTGACACAAACATTTGACTATCTGAAGTAGATATGAATCATACCTAACTCTTCCAAATTATGCACATATTTGACTTAAAGTTAGACTTAGGAGCAGAACTTGTTTATAATCCAGAAACTGCCTGTATTTCCAGTTACAAAGAAACCTTCCACCCCAGAAAATCTGATAGTTTCTCTGTTCCTAGAAAATCACTTGTTCTTTTCCCCAGTCTGCCTTTGCTCATAGCAGTCCCATTGAATATCATGCTTTTCCTTTTTCCCCTTTAAGTCTTTCCCAATTCACTTAGAATTTTTTCCCATCACCCCACCTGGAAGTGATTTCTTGTTAACTAAATTAAATCAACATTTGCCACCATATTTGTTCATATATTTTGGAAACCATGTTTCATATATCTTTATACCCATTATGCTAGCAAAGTGACTGGCACATATTGGGTGTTTAATTGATAGGTGTTACTGGAATTGATTTTCTTTATTTGATCTGGGGTCTCTCCATTTTAGAAAACAAAGCTAAAAAAAAATTTGATATAAAACATAGAAAATTCAACATAGGCAATATGTTTTCCTTTTTGTATTGTGACAAAATTTAAATGATAAAATTCACACTTTTAGAGTTTGATATATTTTGGCAAATAGATGTAATTGTGCAATGGTCAATAAAATCATGACTTAAAACATTTCCACCACCTTCAAAAATGTCCTTGTTTCCTTCTACAATGAACTCTTTCCCACATCACCATCCTCTGGATACCAGCGATATTCTTTATTCCTGAGTAATAGTCCACTGTATGGACACTCCAAAATTGCTTATTCATTCACCAGTTGATATACATTTGATTTTTCATTTCTTGGGAATTATGAATATATGAATTTTATGAATATTTTTCATTTCTTGGATGCTATGAATATTCATGTACAGGTTTTTGTGTGAAAATGTGCTGTCATTATTCTTAAGTAAATGCAAAGGAGTG
>NW_006921651.1:895170-898181 GCF_000298275.1 Orycteropus afer afer | reverse complement strand
TTTGATTTTGATAAAGTCCAATTTACCTAGTTTTTCCTTTTATGTTTTGTGCTATCTGCATTCTAAATAGTCTTAATATAAAGCCATAGTCACAGAAGCTCGGTGTTCCCTAAACAATCACTCCTGTTTCCCCTCCTTCCCACCCTACAAGTAGATGGGGCAATCTACTTCCATAGTGATACTGCCTTGGCAACCCAAGGAGGGATCGCTATGGGTAGGGTCCGACTTGACGGCACATAACAACAACACAACAACGTAGTAAGCAAATGTGCCCAATGTTAATAGTTGTGAATCTAAATGACAAATGCATGGGTATTCATTTTACAATTCTTGAACTTTTTAATAAGTTTGTCATTCTTTCAACACATCATAGACTTAGCATCAAAAACAAAACAAACAGACCAATCCCTCCCCCCCCAAAAAAAATCTCTATTCTAAACTACTTGATCTGCAAACAGAAGATTTTAGTACTTATTGCATCAACTCCTTTCAAGACAATTTTCTTTTTGTGTGTGTGGTAGTTAAGGTTGTGTGTCAACTTGGCTGGGCTGTGGGTCTTAGCACCTGGATGTAGTTATGCCCCATGATGAGACTGGATGTAGTATAATCACTTCCATGATAGAATCTCCTGTGAGCAGTTAATTAGTTAAAGGAGCGTTTGGGGTGTGGGCTGCTTCCACTATATTCAGAGAAGCTTTGGGAAAGATCTCTAGCTTTCTGGCTCATTTTGGATCCCACATCTGGCCCATCATAATCTCCACATCCTGGATTTGAACCAGTGGGCTGCTGTATTGCCTGCCGATCTTGAGATTGTTGCCTGTGCAGCCTGCGAGCCAACAATCTGCCATTTTGTCTGTCAATCTTGGATTCGTCAGCCTCAGCATCTGGCAGCTGTGTGAGTCAGGAGATGCCTCCAGCTTGCTCCAGGAGACCCGGAACAGGAAGCAGAGCAGAAGCCCAAGGTCAAAGGCCTCCACCCAGCCCTTAGAGGCAGTGCTCTGAACTCAGACGTTTAGCTTATTTCTTCCCTTAGAGCTGGCAATCTGAATTCAGGCTTCTAGCCTCCTAAACTGTAAGAGAATAAATTTCTGTCTGTTAAAGCCATCCACTTGTGGTATTTCTGTAGCAGCACTAGAGACTTCAGACAGTTTGTTTCAAATTTCCATCTACTTATGCTCTCCTAGGAACTCTGATGGCGTAGCACCTAAGGCACTTGACTGTTAACCAGAAGGCTGGTGGTTCAAACCCACCAGCCACTCCTCGGAAGGAAGGTTGGGCAATCTACTTCCATAGTAATACCGCCTCAGAAACCCAAGGAGGGGTCACCATGAGTCAGGTCCAACTCGACGGCAGATAACAACAAATATGCTCTTTTATTTTCATTTAGTTACATTAGGTACTGTCATGTATACCATAACCTGGAAGTTTTACTGCAGAGATTTTTGACAGAAGAATTTTCTAATGTATTTAAAACAATTTTTTTTAAATTTAGTATTAAAAAAATAGTATTTTTAGTACATTAGAAAATTCTTCTGTCAAAAATGTCTGTAGTAAACTTCCAGGTTATGTTATACATGACAGTTCCTAATGTAACTAAATGAAACTTTAATTTATCACCCATCTCTTTTTTCTCCTTTGCTGGTTTCATATATTCTTGTTTTCCATCCACTTTTCTGTGCTCGCACTCCAGGAGCCAATGTTATCTCCCAAAGTACCCATTCCATATTTCCTTTTGACTATACTGCTCTTGTTCCAAATTCAACATCTTAAGACTTAAATTAATGTTCTTCCATATCTCAAACTTTTTATTTCTGGTTATTGCCTACTTGTTTTTCAAAAATATACTTAGCTGTATCTACATACTTAGATGTAGCTCCTCTGGGAAAGCTTCCTTGACCTGCACAGTCTCTTCTTTATGCAGTATATGCACGTACTATGATAAATGTATATGCTGATTTCCATGTGTTATTGCAATTGTAAGGAGACCTGGTACAGTTGTTAAGCACTAGACTGCTAATCAAAAAGTTGGTGATTCAAACCTACCGGGGACTCCGTGGGAGAAAGATGAGGCAGTCTTCTTCTGTAAAACTTTGCAGCTTTGCACACCCTGTGAGGCAGTTCTACCCTGTCCTACAGGGTGGCTATGAGTGAGGATCAACTCAACAACAAGGGGCTTTTTGCTATTGCAGTTGTGTGTTTATTTGTCCCATAAGCTTTCTCCATCTTTGAATTGCCAGCATTTAACAGTGCTTGGCATACAGGAAATAATCAAAATATATCTATTGAATGAACGGACACTTATGTCTTCTACAATAGATTGTGAGATGTTTGAACATAAATTCAAAATCTTATTTATCTTTTTGTTTGAGAGAGGAAAGGTTGAACTCTCATTGGTACCAAGGATTAAGCTAACTATATACCTTTATTCATAGCATATATTATCATTAACGGTCTATTCAAGGCCTTTCTCTTATTTAATTATTTTCTTTCTTTTAATGCCCATTCCCCAGCCTCTTTCTACTTTCCTCATAAATAACCACTCTAAGATATTTAATGTGTAATTTGTATGTGTGCTTATTCTTGAAAAATGAATACATTTAAACATTTCATGTGCTGTTCTTTTAAGAAGCTCTGGTGGCATAGTGGTAGGCTATTTGGCTGCTAACCAGAAGGTCAGCAGTTCAAACCCACCAGGAGCTCCATGGAAGGAAGATGGGGCAATCTACTTCCGTGAAGATTTATTGCCTTAGAAACCCAATGGGGGTCACTATGAATTAGAATTGACTTGATGGCAGTGTGTTTGGTTTGGTTTTATAATATGACCTCTGTTTATCTACTCTGTAACGTAGGTTTTATTCAAACAGGCTACTTTTATAAAACTGGAATCCCCCATGCTGCTCAACTGCTCCTTCATCATCCCCTTTTCTTGGTCTGACTTCTCTTCCTGCCCCTTCTTTTCTCATCTACATCCTATCAGCCTTTATGAAACCAGCTCACGCAGAACCTCCCTA
>NW_006921651.1:893762-894810 GCF_000298275.1 Orycteropus afer afer | reverse complement strand
CAACTATCATTATGAGTACTGCTTCTATTGCTCATTTGGCATCTAGCATATGCTACCTTATGCTACTATTTAACTACTTTATGGGCTTCTGTTTGTCTCCTCTAAAAGTGACTATCATGCATTACTTTGTATGCCCCAGAGTGGTAAGTACAGTTATAGCATCTTCTCATTTATTAAAAATATAAGAAGATCATCTCTTGAAAAATCCATTTCAATAGATATGTTTTGTTACTTAAAGTACATAGAGTTAACTAAATATTACCAACACGAATAAAGTATTGTTAAGTAGAAATCCTTCTGGATTGATTAGTTATATGATCACTGAGAATCAACTGTACAGTACGATCCTGATGCTTTAAAATCATCACTTAAAACTTAGTAAGTAACTCAGGGCATTTATTGGGGGTAATAACAGAGCATTGGATTCCCCTACCCTAATCCCATGGAATCAGAATATTTGGTAGTTTACTTTTGTAATGAACACATCAGTTGAGTCATAACCACACTGAAGTCTGGGAATCCTTGGAAAAGGAAAGGAAAACTTTTGTCCTGGGGCCACAGACCTAAATACTCAGCTTTGAGCCATACCTTGCACTCTCTGAGTCTCTATTTATTATTATTATTTTAATAAAAGTATTCATAGTTCTGCCTCATGATGTTTGCAAAAAGAGGTCTTAGTCTGCCATCTGATTTGTAGTAGTTGCCTAGAAGGCAGTAGCCATTCTTACCCTTGTTAAATCTGAAGGCATAGTGACTGTGCTTTTCACACCCTTCTCCCTCCAAGGAAGATGACTCTTCCTCTACTGGCTAAACCAGAAAACAAAACAAAACAAAAACACACTGCCATTGAGTCAATTCCAACTCATAGCAACCCTCATAGGGTTTCCCAGGCTGTAAATCCTATGGAAGCAGACTACCCTGTCTTTCTCCTGTGGGGTGGCTGGTGGGTTCAAACTGATGGCCATTTGGTTAGCCTCCCAATGCTGTAACTGCAGAGACACTAGATTCTTGGGATTCAGAGTGGCCTTCAGACCAGCAGCATGGGTAT
>NW_006921651.1:892361-893381 GCF_000298275.1 Orycteropus afer afer | reverse complement strand
GGGCAGGTCTGAGAACAGCTGCTGTACAGTAATTTGGTGGGAAACTGTTCTTTATGCATAAAGCAAAGGTACCATTTCACCCAAGACACTGTAGGAGTCAAAATTAACAACAAAAAGAAACAATGATGGATTTTACTAGAGATATTTTGATAGGAAAAAATGTAAACATATATATGTACACACACACACACACACAGGTCACCTTAAATCCTTTTAACTCCTAACTTGGCCTTGAACAGCAGCAACAAAACAAAGTTGAAAGCCTGTGCAAGATGTTGGTTCATGATGGAGTTAGGGCACAGTTTGTAGTTGAGATGATTTGGAATAAAGCTTGGCTGAGAACTTGAAACGTCAGGGAGCCAGTGCACCATGTTTCTGCATCACTGGGCTTCCGCTTATCAGTACATCAGAGTTAAGGCTGAGCCAGATAGACTGTTAACTGTGTCAATCTGATTGTGGCAATATGTTCTAAATCATGGCTGCCAGGGGTGGATCTTGCTGACTTTTGCATCTTCCTTCCAAAATCGCAAAAAAAGAGATGGACATATTCTTTTCAAAGTGTAAATGAGGCATTTATTTAGAAACAAGTGACACTTTGATGGGTGACATGTCTGAAAATATTCCACCTACTGGTAAGACCCATGAAAAATCTCACTGGGATTTTTCTTACCATCTCATCAGGGTGGATGATTTCCAAGTTTAAGCGGCACCAGTGTATTTGTAAGAAAAGCTATTAGATGATACACCATTTGCTCTAAAGAATTCAGTGGATGAGAATACTATAGATATGGCCTTCATATTGTAGAAACCCTGAGCTTAAGAAGTCAGTTCCCAAACAATGTGTATTCACACTAAATAGGAGGATAATAGAAGGGAATTTTGAATACACTTAGTAAGTTTTATTTCTTGAAAGGCCAATGATACTCAACTCTAAAGGAAAAACAATTATACAAAACAAATCTTACCATGTCTTTCAAAAAACCTATTAAATGCCTAGTGTGTGTCAGGGAGCTCTGGTAG
>NW_006921651.1:887690-888736 GCF_000298275.1 Orycteropus afer afer | reverse complement strand
TCCTAATTTTAAACCATTCAGTATCCCCTTGTTCTGTTCAAACAACAGCATCCTGGTCTATGTACGCATTGCTTATGAGCACAATTAAGTGTTCTGGAATTCCCATTCTTCTCCATGTTATCCATGAGTTTTTCTGATCTACACAGTCAAATGCCTTTGCACAGTCAATAAAACACAAGTAAACATCTTTCTGGTATTCTTTGCTTTCAGCCAAGATCCATCTGACATCAGTTATGATATCCCTCATTCCATGTCCTCTTCTGAATCCAGCTTGCATTTCTGGAAGTTCTTATCAATATGTTGCTGCAACCGTTTTTTAGTTATCTTCAGTATGATTTTATTTGCATTTGATATTAATGATATTGTTTGATAATTTCCACATTCTGTTGGGTCACCTTTCTTTGGAATGGGTACAAATGTGGATCTCGTTGAGGCGGTTGGCCAGGTAGCTATTTTCCTAATTCCTTGTTGGCATAGACAAGCAAGTTCCTCCAGCACAGCATCCATTTGTTGAAATATCTCAATGGATATTCCATTAATTCCTGGAGCCTTGTTTTTTTTGCCAATTCCTTCAGTGCAGCTTCAATGTCTTCTTTCAATATCATCAGTTCTTGGTCATATGCCCCCTCCTGAAATGAATAAACATCGACCAATTCTTTTTTTATAGTGACTCTGTGTCTTCCTTCTTTTGATGCTTCCTGCATCATTCAATATTTTGTCCATAGAATCTTCCAATATTGTAACTCGGGGCTTGAACTTTTTCTTCAGTTCTTTCAGGTTGAGAAATGCTGAGCATGTTCTTCCCTTTTGGTTTTCTAACTTCAGGTCTTTGCATATTTCATTATAATTGTCGTTGACAATTCTCAAGCTGTTCTTTGGAATCTTCTCTTCAGCTCTTTTATCTTGTCATTTCTTCCATTTGCTTTCACTATTCCCTGTTCAAGAGCAAGTTTCAGAGTCTCTTCTGACATCCATTTTGGTGTTTTCTTCCTTTCCTGTCTTTTTAATGATCTTTTGCTTTCTTCATGGACAATGTTCTTGATGTC
>NW_006921651.1:881627-886901 GCF_000298275.1 Orycteropus afer afer | reverse complement strand
CTAGGATATTGATTTTCATGCATTCCATTTCATTTTTGACCACTTCCAGTTTTCCTAGATTCATACTTCGTACAGTCCATGTTCTGATTATTAATGGATATTTGCAGCTATTTCTTCTCATTTTGAATCATGCCACATCAGCAAATGGAGATCTTGAAAGCTTTACTCTGTGTCATGAAGGTCGACTCTACTTGGATTTCTTAGGAAAACTAATTCTTTCATCTGCTTCCCACAATCCAAAATCTCTTTGACAATTCATCTCTTGGGTCTGATCTCTTTATTAGTTTGCAACTTTATTTTTGTTTGTTTTCTCACACATTAGTGGCATTTCATGAGGGAACAAAGGTTAATTGATACATGCGATTGGCAACATATAAGTAGAAGTCTTTTAAGGTCTCTTATTTGTAAATTACAAATTTACTAATTTCCAAATCATCATATTACATAATTAGCCAGCATCATACACATTGTCCTCATTATGCTTTTTGCCATTGAGTCAATTTCATCTCAAAGCCATCCTATAGGACAGAGTAGAACTGTCCCACAGGGTTTCCAAGGCTGTAATCTTTACAGGAGTCCACTGCCATATCTTTCTCCATGGAACAGCTGTTGAGTTTGAATTACTGACCTTTTGGCTAGCAACTGAGAGCTTAACTACTATACCACCAGGGCTCCTTTCATTATCCTTACAGAAGATGTGAACTATATGACACACAATAAGATGTATCTTATGCCAGTAGAGAGAACACTCTGGTCACTAGTATAAAATTCATCTAATATAGTGCAAATGATTTCACTACCCATAAACTTTTTTTTTTTCACTTTGTTGAGAAAACCTAATGAACTTTTCCAGTAATAGTCTAGTAACTGTCTCAAATCCTTTGTAGAATACAGTATATAGAAGTGAATGAACGAACAAACAAAAAAGAAATGCCTGTTGTTTATTAACAACATACAGCAACTAGCAATCCTCCCCCTTTCAAATGCAATGTGACCTTAAGGCATCTGTTTCAATATTAAAATATTTTTGACTCCAAGCCCTTTGCAGAACATGCATATCAGTTTAGCTTCAAAACCTGAAAGCACTGGTGTTTTTCACACTTAGTACCATGGAATTATCATGCAGTTATTGCCAGGATGAGTTTGGATTTCTCAGGCTTCTGGGCAATGCCTGATTTTGATGGTAATGTGCAGGAAAGTGAAGAGGCATGTGAAAAATCTCCATCCCCTTGGCAAGCGTTCATCCTGCTCGAATCTGCCATAGTACCTCTGGGCTTCTCCATTATTGATAGCTCACTTTATACAAGTGAATTCTGAAAGCTGTCTCATTAATGTACTGAATGGATGGTGGTGTTTAACCACTGCCATTTTCCAGGTCTTCCTTACCAACATGTAATAATCCATCATGGAAGTCAATTTCATTCCCAGACATTTCTCACTGCAGACTGTATCTTCTAGAAACCAAAGCTGCCCTTCCTCTTCCCTTTATTATCCCTCTCTGCCTCTCTCACAGAGGAGGTACACCTGCATGCTCTCTCTTCC
Source organism: Orycteropus afer afer (assembly GCF_000298275.1). Taxonomy (NCBI): domain Eukaryota; kingdom Metazoa; phylum Chordata; class Mammalia; order Tubulidentata; family Orycteropodidae; genus Orycteropus; species Orycteropus afer. The sequence goes on along the minus strand of NW_006921651.1, from coordinate 885,359 downwards.
TCCCTCTCTCTGAATTAGGGCCCTCTGGGTCTGGGTCTGGGTTTGGGTTTGGGACTCATCTTCACACTGCTTATGATGTGTTTGACATCACTGATGCCTCGTTAGGCTTCATCTCAGGGGGTAAGCAAAGTAAGGCATGAGCTTTCCTGACAGATTAGAAGTTGCTTTGTAACAAAGAGAAAATCAAATCAAATGCTTGTCATAGAGAATTCCAAGCTTTGTTGGAAGGCAGAAAGGGCAGAAAAGGAAGAACTCGGCACAGGTGACAGCTCTGTCTAATCTGTAAGATGCAAACACCTGGAAAACCGCATCAACTGGGGGAACAGTAGTGACACTCCTCTATAGCTATTTTTTATTTGTTTAATTTTTATGGCAAGACTTTTTAAGGATGTTCTCTGCTTCTTTGTAAACCACTGATTTTTAGTAAGAATGTAACACAGATTTAAAAACACAAAATAGAGAAATAGTTAATCCATAATGAAGCCAATCAAGTTTATGTAACCATTAACAATGTTGGTTATGAGAACATTGTAATAGTATGAAAGATGCTTATTAGATAATGACAAGTGGGAAAACAATTTAAAAAAAATTTTCAAAAGGATTATAACTACAGCAAAGCAAAAGTTATGCATAGAGAAAAGGAGGAACATTAGATAATGACAAGTGGGAAAACAATTTAAAAAAAATTTTCAAAAGGATTATAACTACAGCAAAGCAAAAGTTATGCATAGAGAAAAGGAGGAACCTCTAGCAACCAATTAATTCTAATTGTAGTTAAATGGTGGAGCTGCCTATATATTTCATTTTAAAAACTTTCCATATTTTCCACATTTCCTTTAAAGTATGTTGTTGTTGTTGTTATGTGCCGTCGAGTCGGCCCCGACTCATATAAGCCACCATAATTGTGTTAAAAAACAAAAGCCACGTCTTTTTGGTTTTTTACAAGGGAGGAGGCCAGGCAAGCTTCTGGCCTTAGGGGGAAAAGATTCAAATTGCGCAAGTGTAATGAAATACAATCTAGTGTATTACCTGTTCTAGAATTCCAACTAATAAAAATGGAACCAATAAAGAGCCAAGATTAAGGAGAAGAGAAAATACACTGTAGAGGCTTATAGGAAGAAAGCTAGAAAAGCTAATGGAATAAGTTAGAAGCAGTTAATTTTTTTTTTTTTTTAATTGGGAGAAAAACCTCTTTGCATGTCAGGAATATAAGAACATTTTAAAATATCATTTTCATTTTTATTTTAAAAGGTCACTGGTGTTCCAGAAACATGGAAGAGCCAGCAAATATATTGAGAAGGGTCTAGGAACCAAACTGAAGTAGGAAATTTTATGAATAATTTATGTTTTTCTTAAGAAATCAAACTATGAAATATAAACCTGATAGCATTTAGTGCCATTAAAATGACACATACCAAAACCATAAAACCAAAACCAAACTCACTGCCCTCGAGTCGGATCTGACTCATAGTGACCCCTCCTTGGTTTTCTGAGGTGGTATCGTTATGGAAGTAGATTGCCCAACCTTCCTTCTGATGAAAAATGTCTACAAGACTTAAGTGAAAAAAAAAAAAAAAGCCACATAAGTGTATGTAAACACATAACGACCATGTAAAATTATGTATGTGCAAAGCAAGATATAGTAAATATTTATGCTAAGGAGGATGAATCTTTATACATTTTTTTTCTTAACAACTGTTTAATATTTAACACAATTGTATTTTATAAGAAAGAGTATTGATATAGGCAACTGCATGAAAGCATTATAGCTCAAATTATTTGCAAACTAGAATAGCAAAAGGATCTAAATGTGTCATTCTGAGGTCTGTAGAATGATTTAGGGGGATTTCTATGGTTGAAGGCCCATAGAGGGCTGCTGTAGGAAGCCCAGGCCTCGGATGGGAGCATCCAGCAAAGAACTTGAAGGGATTTGCTTTGTTAGAGGGGAGGGGTGCAAAGAATATATGTACAAAGAAAGCGTCTTCTTAGTACCAGATTCACCACCCTCTGCAGTTTGTCCTATTTTGATGGATTGTATTTTGCTATGATACTGGAGAGGAGCCCTGGTGGTGCAGTAGTTAAAGCACTTGGCTGCTAACCAAAGGTCAGTGGTAGGAACCCACTAACCCCTCTGCAGGAGAAAGATTTAGCAATCTGGGTCTGTAAAGATTTATAGCTTTGGAAATCCTATGGGGTAGTTCTACTCTGTCCTATAGGGTTGCTTTGAGTCAGAATCAACTTAATGGAAATGGGTGTGGTTTTGGGCATGATTCCGGAAACTATGTTAGCAGTAGGCTCAGTCATGATGGACAGGTTTCAAGAGAGCTTCCAGACTAAGACAGACTAGGTAGAAAGTCCTCACAATCTACTTCTGAAAATTAGCCAAGGTCAACCTTATAGATCACAGCAGAATATTCCCTGATATAGTGCTAGAAGATGAGCCCCACCCCCTGTTTGGAAGACACTCAAAATACACAGTGCCCACAACAATGGACCACCAAAAAAAAAAAAAAAAACTCACTGCCATTGTGTGGGAACCGACTCATGGCAACCCCTCCTTGGGTTTCTGAGGTGGTATCACTATGGAAGTATATTGCACAGTCTTCCTTCCGAGGAGTGGCTGGTGGGTTTGAACCACCATCCTTCTGGTTAGCAGTCAAATGCCTTAGGCATTATGCCACCAGAGCTCCTAACAATGGTCTAGAGTATATCAATGATGGTTACCATGGCACAGGACTGGGCAACATTTCCTTCTGTTGTACTTAAGGTCATCCTGACTGGACTACAACTAACAACGATAACAACAAGTATAAGACAGTGTCCTAGGTACCTGACATGTATGATATAGTTGAATCCATTGACTGTAACTAGCCTCACCATGCATGCCTCAAACACTTCTTTTGAATGTTCTTGGGATGCTGCTGGACATTGAAATCCTAACTTGAGAAACAGGTATCAGATACTTGTTTAAAACGTCAAGGGCTTCCAACAACTTAGAACGAAAGTCACACTTCATACCACCAGTTTACAAATTCCTGTGTGATGTGGTCCTGGCTGCCTTTCTTACTCATTGGATGCTCCCTCTTCCTGGTTTACCCTTCTTCAAGAGTTTTTCCTGGCTCAAGGTCTTGCTGTTTCCCTTCTAGGGAACACTTGGCTCTTCATCGCTGGTTCCTTATTCTCATTTCAGTTTAAATGTCACCTTTTCAGATAGCTTTTTTCCTGTCACCATCTCTAAATTAAGTCTCCACCCTCTTCCTATCCGCCTGTAAAATTTCCAGAATTCTACTTCCTGTGTTATTCCTTTTACAACACTTATGACAGACAGAATTTATTTACTTTTCCATTTATTTATTTATATTTATTTTCTATGTCTTCTACTAGACTGTAGGTTCTATGGGGGTAGAATATTATCTGTTGTTAACCTTTTTATCTCCATTGCCTGAGATAGCACCTGGCACATATCGATTGAATGAATGAAATATTCTCTCCCTTCACTTATCTCATGACATCATGTGAATATTCTTATAACCTTTTAATAAATTCTTACCATGGCACAACACCTAGTAATTGCACTGTAAAATAACAGTACAAAGGAAAATAAGTCATAGAAACCTCTCTGGAATGAATTTGCATTTTTTTTTTTTTATTAGGATTTGGGTGAAGATTTACAGAGTAAATTCACTTTTCATACAGCAGTTCACATATACTTTGTCTCATATCATTGACCAA
>NW_006921651.1:866307-879462 GCF_000298275.1 Orycteropus afer afer | reverse complement strand
ACAAGCCCCACAGAAAATTTCATGATAACACAAAATCAAACTTAATTCAAAAATAATTCCTAACTTCTGCCTATAACTCACCTAACCCATTTGCAAAAGGGAAAGTCAAAGGTTTTTGTTTTTTGTTTTTTTTTTCCAATTATGGAGTGAAGGAGGGAAAACATGGGAGGTAGGCTGAGACCTGGACATTTCAATTAATCTTCCAAGAACACGCATGACACATCTTATATGACTGAATTTTTTGGATACTACTTATTTATGTATGGCAGGATATCGCTGTTCTAATGAAAAAGTACAACTGGGAATTTTCCAGAATATATATTGTAGGACCTTAAAGTCCTTAATCCCACAGCCTTCTAAGGAAACCATCGAATGATAGCATAAGTAAGCATCACTTTTGGTGTAGTCACTTGCAGCTCTTTCACCTGCTCTTTTAACACGGTAGCTTTCTCAGCTTTGGCATGGCCATGTGAAGTTGATTGTAATTTGTTTAGGTTATGGTAGTGTATAAGTCAGGTCAGCCTAAGTCATGGTATGATAACAAACAAGCCACAGCCTTAGTGGTTTTAAACAACAACACTTTGTTTCTAACTCACCTCACAAGTCTACAGAAGGCCAGCTGAGTGCTCTGTTACTGCATTGTCATTGTCATCACTTGAAGCCTATGCTGATGGAGAAGTTGTCATGGCAAAGGGAAATAAAATGATCATGGTGAAGCAGGTACTAGCCACTAACTTTTCCATCCTAAGGCATTTGACTGCTAACCAGAAGGCTGGTGGTTCAAACCCATCAGCCACTCCTTAGAAGGAAGACTGGGCAACTTCCTTAGTGATATCCAAGGAGAAAACCCAAGGAGGGGTTGCTGAGTCAGACCCAACTCAAGGGCAGTGAATAGATCTTTCATCAGCTTTACTCATATTTCACTGTCCAAGGCAAGTAACATGGACTTCACTTCAGGGTGGCAGGAAAGTATGGGGAGGTGAATCAGATAGTAGTAAATAGTAATACAGTATACAGTCTACCACATAGTTAAAAAGAAATTTGAAATCCTGACTCCTGAGCTTGATACTTAGAGTTTGATTTATAAAAATACAAACATACACTATGAAGAATGTGTAGGGGTATGTGTGTGTGTGTGTGTCTGAGAGAGAGAGAGAGAATCCAGATCTGCAAATAATTCTCTGACATTCCCGTGGCCCAGAGAACCATTCTGATGCTATATGTTTACTTCTTTTTATATATCTATATTTATAAATATTTCATAATAAAATTTGTATTTCCTCAAGTCTATAAAATATAGTTTGCTCTTTGTTATTTTCAAATCAACTGGTTCAACATTTGAACTCTAAATCTGATCTTCGCTTCGAGTATCCGAATAACTAATCAAATACGTAATCATCTGCTATACTGCCTCCCAACTGAACTAATCAGCTCTTGACAAAATCAACTAGCTAGTAGCTTCCCATCCTGGAAATGGAGGCCTTTTCTTGTATGAGCTGGGTTTGGACCAGGTCTCTTAATACAGTATGAGCAACGTGCTCTGGGGAGCTGCTGCTAATGGTTGCTCAGGTTTCAATGCTCTTGTAACACACCAGAGCAACCAAACAAGTGTAATGAGAAGCAGTAAATAGGACAACTGTGAAGTGCTCTCTGGAGAAAGATGCTCACGTAAATGGAAAGTGGCCGCCACGTTACTTACTTTCACTGCAGTCTTTAGATTGCAATCTCAGGGTCCTTCCAGGACAATGCAGAGTGGAATGAATTTTGGAAATGCAATTTACATTAACCACCTTTTACTTATCTGTTGATGACAAATTGGGCTCTTGAGGAATTTTCTCCTGTGCAAGGCACTGTATGCTAATTGACTGGCTAGGGTTAAAGCTCTCTAGTAAAGACAGTGAGTTTATTACTGGAAGTCAATTCTCACTCATTTTCATAATGATATTTTATGATGATGCAGCTGGAGAGAAAAGGTCTATGGCAGTTTAGGAGTGTAGAGGAAATGCAATATGTTTGTACATTACCACCTGATATTTATGTAGCATATGCACAGTATAACAATAAAAAATGAATTAAAATGGATGAGGAACAAAATGAGGCAAAGGGAAAATAAGAGTAACAATGTTACATGAAGCCAAGGAGAAGTTTGGTTCATTAAATGTGTGCCTTGAAATCCTGTGCATTTCCTAGGCCATACTTTGGGCTGTAGGTATTTGGATACCAATGGGAAGATGAAAATACAAGCATTTCACAACTCATAGTGAATAAAAGCTCTGGTAGCATAGTGCCTAAGGCACTTGCCTGCTAACCAGAAGGCTAGCAGTTCAAACTCCCCAGCCACTCCTCAGAAGGAAGGTTGAGCAATCTACTTCATAGTGATACTGCCTTGGAAACTCAAGGAGGGGTCGCTATGAGTCAGGTTCGACTTGACGGCACATAACAACAACAACAAGTGAATAAAATATTTACAAAAACAAAAATAAATAGTGTTTTAAAATCAAATCATTTGTGATAGAGAAAGCACTAAGAACTGTCCCTCTAGTAGTATCTTAGACACAGAGCTCACATGAAAGTTAAATGTGTGGGCTCCAGAATCAAGCTATTTGAGTCTGAATCTAACCTTTGTGATTTACTAGCTGTGTTACCTTATGCAAGGCATTCCTACTGGTGGTACAAGATTAAGACACCCTGGCTGCTAACGAAAAGGTTGAAGGTTCAATTCCACCTTAGAAGTCCCTAGGAAGAAAGGCCTGGAGATCTACTTCCAGAACACCAGCCATTGGAAACCCTGTGGAGCACAGTTGCACTCTGACACAAGTGGAGTTACCATGAGTCAGGGTAGGCTCCATGGCAACTGGGCAATTGCTATCTTAGGCAAGGTTACCTGACCTCTTTCAGGCACCTTTCCTCATCACTAATTGGAAACAATAGCACTCACTTCCTCAGATCATTTGGAGGGTTATCTTTGATGATTTATGAAAATATCTTATTTAACACTGTGCCTAGTTGGGAGTAGTACTACCTAACATCTATTGACTCTTCACTATATTAAATGTTAATTATTCTTTTGCAAGAACTTTCCCCAATAAACAAAGTAACATTTTTCAAAATGAATCATTATGAAGTGATAGCATCAAGAATGATTTCAAGTCAATAATTGTCATTCCACAGAGTCGTTGGTAGAATGGGAAAAGCAGCAAAGACCATTTTTGATGACTGGGCATTGTGATAGTTAAGGTATGTGCCAGCTTGGCTGGACCATGGTTCTAAGTGGTTTAGCTGTTAGGATGTAGTCACCCCCAATAATGAGATCTGATATAATGCAATCACCTCCAAGATGAAATGTGCCATGAGCAGCTAATACGTTGAAAGGGAATTTCCTCAGGGCAGTGGCCTGCTTACTATGTATGTGTGTAGTAATTTTCCTGGGAAAATTCTTTGGCTTTCTGCTGGATCTTGATCCTACATCTAGCTCATCCTCTTCTCTGATTCTTGAACTTGAACCACTAGTCTGCCATATTGCCTGTCGATCTTGAGATTGTTGCCTTCATAGCCTATAATCCAATATCTGTTGATCTTGGAGTCACCAGCTTCCAAAGCCAGCAGGCTGCTATACTGCCTTTCTATCGTGGGTTCGTCAGCCTCTGCAGCTGCATGAGTTAGGAGATGCCTCCAGCTTGACATCTGACCCACAGACCTGGGGATTTGCCAGCCTCTACAACTGCATGAGCCATTTCCTTGAGAATTTTTTTTTTCCTCTCTCTCTCTCTCTCTATATATATACTTCACTGGTTTTCCTCCTCTAGAGAACTGAGCCTAAGACAAGTATAAACTGGAGTAGATTTGGCAAAAGCTGGAGCAGCATTTCCCAGGGTTCGTTACATAGAAATTCACATAAAAATGATTGTTTACTTAACAGTTATAGTAATTTCTAAGTGAGTAAATTAATCAAGAATTCTCAGAGGTTTTTGTATACTATCGTAAATTATGAATTTCCAAGAGGGGTAAATAATATCCAGCATTTGTCAAAATTGATTGACCAAATATTCTTTCTTCACAAGGCATCCTGTGGAGTTTATGTCCCAAAAGACAATCTTAGGAAATGCTGATTGAGGGTGGTGGCAGATTTGAACTTCCTACAGGCAATCAGTCATAAATATTGTTTTCTTAACTGAGTTTTGGAGTTTGAACTTAGAGTTTGAGCTTAGAGTTTGAGCTATTGTCTAACTTCTGTTAAATACTTCTTTACTCAGCCTACTTAGAAGTAGGGATAGACATTCTGCAAATAATGAAGGACATGTCAATGACTAGCCTAGTTCTTTTTAGACTAACAAGCCACTTTTGACTGGATAGGACCTCTTCTTCTTTTTTTTTTTTTTCTGGGTGTCTATAGAACTCTGAAGGAGCCCTGGTGGTATGGTGGTTAAGCACTCAGCTACTAACAAGAAGGTCAGCGGTTCGAACCCATCAGCTGCTCCATAGGTGAATGGTGTGGCAGTCTGCTTCTCTGAAGATTACAGCCTTCGAACCCCTATGGGGCAGTTCTATTCTGTCCTATAGGGTCACTGTGAGTTGGAATCAACTTGATGACAGCAGGTTTTATGCCACTGTAAGACAGCAGTGAATTTTTATTTTTATTTTTTTTTATATCACTGCTCCTTAGTACTGGATTATATATATATAATCACTACATTAATACATACTAATTATAAAAAATGCCAAATTCAGAAGTATATAAAAGAAAGAGGTAAGTGTTCCTCTTATTTAGGTCCTACAATTTCTTGGTCTTCTTCATTAACTGAATGAGTGTGTGTATATATATATATATATATATATATATATAAAATAACAGGGTCTATTGTATATAATTTTCTCTTTCTGGTTTTTAAAATACCTCTTGGCGGATCTTTGTCAGAAAATATTTTTTTGCTACAGCATAGAATTTCACAGTCAATGACACACTGTAGCCAAAAAGAGGTCTAGTATAATTAAACCCAAGGAGGGGTCGCTATGAGTCAGGTCCGACTGGACGGCATATAACAACAACAACAACAACAACAACAACAACAATAACTATAAAATGTGATTTCAGAAGGAGAAGTTTGCATAGGGAAGTATGAATTGAAGAAACTTCTAGGCTGGAGAATCTTGAGATCTTTTAGGAAACGGGAACCAGTGATAGTTCTTAGGCAAATCCATGAAGTAACAAGGGTTTAGGTCAATATGATGAAGTACCATTCATTAGGATCCGTGCTGACATTTTTATGCATTGGGGGTCGTGATTGACAGTAAGTAAACACAAATTATACAATTTAGTGGTCCAGAACTGGTGACTATCAAAGCCATAGTTAAATGTTTGCCTGTTTCTTGTTTATTTGTGAGAATGCTCTCAGTGTTGAAGATATCTGAAGGTTACAAACATCCATGTTCTCTGGAAGTCACTTAAATGCCAGTCTTCTGCCCAAGAAGGAGCTCAGCCTAGGGATTCTTCTGGAAGTGTCTTCACTCTTTGTACCAGCGAGTTCCCTGAGATGTACAGGATGTTTACAGACATCTGATTCGTGCTTTGCAACAGTAATAAAGTTAAATTTTGCCTGTATTTTCACACCTGACCCAAACATCAGAGGTTTCCATCCTCCTTGATGCTGTGTCTGAAGCCAATCGCATTTTCTGCTTCTCCTCCATCTCCCATAACTCACTGCCTGTCAGCCCTGATATGCATTAAGGAAGGCAATGACTTGTATGCTACTTGTCATGTTTGAAGAGGTGCATGACACTCTACAGTTACCGCCAACTGGGAAAAGAGACCACCCCTGTGCACCCTGGCTAATTGGTGTCGAGTTGCATCACCTTGCATTGCATTGACAGGCACAAATCAGAGTGGCAAAGGGTTGTACCAGTTTCTGCTCCACCAGGGCCCAACTGGCATTTCAAAATCACCACCATTTAGCGTTCAGAAGCCCTTTCCCTCCCTTCCCAAGCACAACTAAAACAAATTGTGCTTTAAATTGCCTTAATCTTCAGGTCAAACAGATTTCAGAAACTGAAATAACTGAGCCCATATAATTACTGCAGATGACAAGATTGCCTTCTTCTTTCTGGTAGTCTAGCCTGTGAGGAATTGTGCTGAAAGCAGAACTTAGAGCGGAGGTTAATTGCAGAAGGAAGCAGCTCTGCTCCCATGGAGTCCTCTTACACTGGCGTTTCTTCAGGTGCCTTGATTTTCATGCTCTCAAGTTACTCCTGCTTTACACTTACAAGAAAAGAGGCTGAACCATTAACTTTGAAGGCAACCCCTTTGTTTCAAAGCTTTCTTTACAGAATCCTGTGCAATTTCCACTTAGAACGCCTATAAAAATGTTATTTCTTAATGAAAAGGAATGAAGAGGAATAAAGGTGGGTGATCTCCAAGACAAAAAATGTTCCACTGGGATCCCTGGAGAACAATCCAGGCGCTTCCCAATGCTCCTGTCTGCTTGGACCCCTGCTCCTCAACCTCCTTAACCCTTTCTCATTCTGCACATCTTAGCTCAAAGGCACTCCTCCCCCCCCCCCCATCTAATAATGGCCCCTCTCTTATTCTCCACCACAACATTCTTTTATTACTTTATAAAGCTACCAAACTTCAATTCTGTTTTGTTTGTTGATCTTTCTAACTACATATTGTCTGTAAGGAGCCCTGGTGGCACCGTGGTTAATCTCCTCCACTAGAATGCAAGTCCCCTAAGGGAATGGATGTGTCCATATTTTTCATTACTGATTTCTTAGTGCCAAGCCCATGGTCGGTGCTCTATTAATATTTAAATGTGACAGAAAGGAGAAAATAAGGAAAGACGAGAGGAAGGAGAAAGATGATGGGAAAGAAGGAAGGAGAAAAGAAAAATGAGAGGGAAAGTGGAAGAGGGAAAGCTTTGGCATTCCAAACCAAACCAAACTCATTGCCGTCAAGTCGGACCCGACTCATAGCAACCCCTCCTTGGGTTTCTGAGGCAGTATCACTACAAAAGTAGATTGCCCAACCTTCCTTCCAAGGAGATTTAGCATTAGCACATGATTTTTTGCTTTAGTGTATGTATATATTTACTTTCGCTGTTGTTATGTGCCGTTGAGCTAGCTCCAACTCATAGCAACCCTATGTGCAACAGAATGAAACACTGCCTAGTCCTGGGCAACCCTCATGGTCTTACTATGTTTGAGCTCATCATCACAGCCACTGTGTCAATCCATCTCCTGAGGGTCTTCCCCTTTCTCACTGACCTTTTACTTTGCCAAGCATAATACCCTTCTCCAGGGACTGGTCCCTTCTGACAACATGGCAAAAGTAGATGAGGCGAAGTCTGGCCACTCTTACCTCTAAGGAGCTTTCTGGCTGTACTTCTCAAGACAGATTTGTTCACTCTTCTGGCAGTCCACGATGTATTCAATATTCTTTGCCAACATCATAATTCAAATACATCAATTCTTCAATCTTCCTTATTCATCATCCAGCTTTCACATGTATGTGAGGCGACTGAAAACACCATGGCTTTGTTCAGGTGCACCTTAGTCTTCAAAGAGACAACGTTGCTCTTCAACGCTTTAAAGAGGTCTTTGGCAGCAGATTTGCCCAATGCAGTATGTCATTTCATTTCTTAGTCAAGAATGTTGCTTCCATGAGCGTTGATTGTGGTTCCAGGTAAAATGAAATCCCTGACAACTTCAATCTCTTCTCCATTACTCATGATATTGCTTATTGGTCCAGTTGTGAGGATTTTTGTTTTCTTTATGTTAAGGTGTAATCCATATATGGAAGATTGTCATCTTAGATCTTCATCAGTAAGTACTGCAAGTCTTCTTCTCTTTCAGCAAACACGTTTGTGCCATCTACGTATCACAGGTTGTTAATAGTCTTCCTCCAATACTGATGCTGCAATCTTCTTCATGTACTCCAGCTTCTCAGATTATTTGCTCAGCATACAGATTGAATAAGTATGGTGAAAGGAGCGATTGCATTTTGGCTTTAGTGTCTGGTTTTGATGTATTCTCAAGGGCCATCTCTACTTCCATTGTGATTGAACCCCCTGTTGTTCTTGCCAGTTATTGGCCTGAACTCTCTCCCTCTTTCTGGCGTCTGATTGTGGGATCAGCTGCAACTGTTCATGCTTTTAAGCTTGTGAGTCAAAAATGGTTGCGCTTTCTTTGTATTGCCAATGCCTTTTGTCATACCTTAGGAGACTTGATGACGCAGTGGTTAAAGTGCTGGGATACTAACCAAATGATTGATGGTTCAAACCGAGTAGCCGCTTGGTGGGGGAAAGATACGGTAGTCTGCTTTCTGAAAGATTGTAGCCTTGGAAACCCTATGGGGCTGTCCTACTGTCCTGTGGGATCAGCATGAGTTGGACTCAAGGGCGGTGGGTTTTTATTTGGGGTTTGTCATACCTTATATGACTAAAAAAATAATAATAATAAGTTAGCTGCAGGACTCAGGGATGACTCATTCAACAAGGGAGGTTTTGGCAGTCAGTTGGTAGATGAGGGGTAAAAAGAGGCAGAAAAAGAAGGCCTCCTCCTCCTAAGCAGCAGATTCTAACTTTGTTCTAATTTGCTGTGTGGCCTCCTGGGTCAGGATGGCTGCCAGTTTTAAAAACCTGCTTAATTAATTTAGTCAGAGATTTACAAAGAAGAAAAATGAAAGAGAACTAAGCCAAGTGCTTAACTTTAATTCAAAACGAATTACCTGATTTCTTTTAGGGAAAAGCTCCTTAAGCTTCACAGACTCATTGGCAGCTTTTTGCAAAGATACAGCTTAATACGTGGTTATTTTTCATGTAACTTTTTAGAACTTGTGCTCTGTCAGAGTAAGCCTAGGAAGTTTGCGGGAGGCAGTTTTGTTTTCATTTTTAACTGCTATGGAGACAGGCATTGTGTGCTTCTTGGAGAGACTAAAACCCTCTGCACTAATGAAGTATTACAACACAAGGATTTTACGGATGATGCAGCCTGTTATGAACTCTGTCTTTCCAATTAGAGAAAGCATTCAGATTAGAGGCTGTCATGACCATCTAAAGGGTTGGTCTGAAAGTTTTCTCTGTGATGTTCGGTGTCTTTCTGTGACACATTAGACTCCCTCAAGGACCTGGATAAAATGCAGATCACTGGGACCCACCCCAGTAATTCTGATGTAGTATTCTGATATATAGTATGTAAGGTGTGACAGCATCATAGAGTGTGGTGCAGTGGTTAAGTATTCAACTGCTAACCGAAGGGTCAGTAGTTTGAATCCACCAGCTTCTGAGTGGGAGAAAGATGTAGCAGTCTTCAGCTGTAAAGATTATAGCCTGGAAACCCTATGGGGGCAGTCCTTCTCTGTCTTACAGGGTCACTATGTATTGGAATCCATTGTCAACAGCTTTTGTTTTGGATATAAGGAATGAAATACAGTGATTTTTATTTTAAAATACATTCCAGGTCATCATGACACAGTTTAGAAATACTACTCCCTGGGACACAGAAACCCCCACACTATCATCTCTACTGTGTGTGGATGGAATCAATGGATCACTGAAATCATCTTCTACAGTCTTCAATCTGGTCCCCCTCCAGGTGAACATCTCAACAAATCAAATCTTGCCCTTCTCTTACCTTTCAGTGGTTCCTCACATCTTTCTGATTCCCTTTACAATGTCTTTGCTCAGCACTCTGGAATCTTCAAGATCCAGGACAACTTTTCTTAAAGAAAGTTTGCTAAAAATGCAGATGATTGGGCCCCACCGATTCAGATTTCTGGATCCAGCCAGGAATTTATCACTTAGCAAATTCCTCAAGTGATTGTGATGTATCAATATTTCAATAAATTTGAGAACTTCCATTTGAGCTGTTCCTGGTATATTTCCCATTACTTATTGCATGGACTCTTGCTTGTAACCACACCAAACTACTTCAAATATTTGGAGCTGTTTCAAGTCTTCTGCAGTTCTCCACCCATGGCTCCCAGCCAGCTAACACTTCCTTTTCCTCACCAACTCAGCTGAGACATCTTACCCTCCAGGAAGCCTCTCTGGACACCCAGTGATACCCATACATCACGTCTGTGTTCTCCTCACACCCTCTGCAGATCTTCAGCTAGAATTTAGCTTGCTGGACAAACACTGTTGATTTACTTGTTGACTCCCTTGAGGTCCAAAAGCACATCTCATTTAATATACTCTGTATCACCAGTGATTAGCACAGGACTCATATGGGTAGATAAGTGCACCATCTAATGGCTATTGAATGAATGAGCTAGAACAATGATGCAGAACAGTCGACAAATAGTTACACATAGAATGGTGTGCTTTTATACAGAAGATATGCAAATAGTCGTCATTGGAAGAGTGCTTATAGGGTGTTGTTAATCTTACAATATTGCAAGAGGGGGTGCGTGTGGAGAGAGACTTCACCAAAGTATATGGAGAGAAGAAAAGGATCAGTTGATATCATCAGTGGGGGGAAGGTTGAGAGCAGTGTGACATGTGGGTACCCCAAGAGGACGTTAGGATGAATGAAGTAGATTAGAATGCAGATCAGAGGGTAATGGTCTGGGGGAGATTTTAGTCCATCTTTGGGGGCTGAGTATGCTGTTCGGCCTTAGATGTCTTAACCTTCACTCTGAGAACGTCAGCTGAGGATTGGCCTCATCCATGTTGCCTTTGCAATGGCACCTTGTATGAATTGTATGATTCTCTTTCCCCTTGGATAGGAATCAGTGACAGTGATCTATCATCCTATACATCTTTCCTTTCTCTTTTGCTCACCTTTTAGAAGTATCTCAGGTAACTCTAGTCCATGATTTATGGTTACTTTTTCTTTAGAATGTCAAGAAAGGATGTAAGACTCTGACAATTTGCTTATTCTGAAAAGAAAGCAAATGTTTTGATCTAGAAGAAGATTAAGAGGGAGGTTGAGAGGGAGAAGAAGGGAGGCAAAGAAAAAAAAAAAAGAATGAAAGTAATGGAAAGAAAATTTTAACACGTAGGTGCCTGGGATTATCTTTTATAAGCAGGTTTATTATGTTAAGAAAATAAATGAGATATGGATGTTTCTTATTCACCTTTCTCTCAGGAATCTGATGCTTTAAGGCAAAAGGTTTTGAAAAGGAAAGAAGAGTTTGTGGGGAGAAAGAACTGAAGTTAAAAACAGGAAAATGAGTTAATAACTTCACACTTTAAAGGTGGGCAACTTCATATTTTTCTAACTGCTTTTGTAAAAGTGTCAGTGCCACTCTGTGTCTTTGGCTTTGAGCTGACTTAGAAGTACTTGGTTTCTTCTTCAAGTCCTTCAAGTTCCTTCAGGTCTTTTTTTCTGTCTTATCTGTAGGAGCTCTTAGCCAGGACTTTCTCAGTCAGAAGTTTCCACCAGACCCAGGAGGAAAACCTCCATTTCAGGTGGCACTGAATTTTCCTTAATCCACTCATGGCTTTAGTTTCAGATTACATTTTGTAAAATTAAGAGTTTTTGGTCAACAATATTAAATTTCAATAATTTCATAAGTGGAAGAAAAAAAATAAGATATCAACCACTTTTCAGAAAATAACTCATGAAACCCTGTGATGTTTAAAAGTTTGTACGCTGTAGAGTTACGATAACTAATGGCCAATCTTATTCCTTCTCCAGCCTTCTATACCTTTGTTCCGTTCTATCATCCCTCCACTCATCTAGGTAAAAAAACCTGGTGTCTGGGCATTCGTCTAACAATCGAGTTTGTCACTCACTTCTGTCACATTGGGTTCTATAACAGCTCCTTAACTCATGTCCTCTGAAACCCCACCTCCTGCTGTGCAGCTCCATTTTAGCAATTCTGCCTCCCCTCTTTTCCCTCACCCCCAGTTTCAGTCTCATCATGGTTCCTAGCCTTATTTCTTTGCTAACACATAAACACAATAAGGTCACAGGTTTTAATGGTCCTCTTTGACATGCATTTATTGGACCTTGATCTTTAGTCTTGAGGATCTAGACCACGTGTCCCTCTTTAGGCTCACCTGTCTCTTCTCCCTTCATGCTTTCTACTCTTCATTCCCAGAACTACTCGAAAATCCTAGACCGTGACTTGTTCTCTGTTTGCAATCCTACCTCAACCATCTTACATTGGTAAACCTCTGATCATCTGGAGAACTTAGCTCCTCCAAGAATCCTTCCGTAACTCTTTTCTGTGGGTTTGAGCATGAGCATAAGGGGATGAAGTAATTATTGCACTGAAATATAATTATTGTTTTGTGTGATCCTCCACTAGCTACAACTTCCTTAAAGGCATGTCTTTCACCTCGTTATGCCAATGTCTAACATAATGATTGGCTCATATATAGTGTAAAGCCTAGAATTATTTCCTTTTAGGAACCATATAGATCCATGTCATGAGATGCAGGTAGGTCCCTTTAATCTAGCGATGGGCGTAAGATGAGGACTGGTTAGTCAGAGGCCTATCCTAGATTTTTCTGAGTTTACTTTTGGGAAGGATGTTTTTCCTAGGGTTCTAAGCTCTAAGGTCAACTCAAGTGGAGAATCTTATGTCCACTTTCCTCTCCTGCATTGAGAAAGCCATGTTTAAAAAGACACTGAGGCTAACATTGAGGAGCTCTGGTGGTGTAGTGCCTAAGGCATTTGACTGCTAACCAGAAGGCTGGCGGTTCAAATACACCAGCCACTCCTCAGAAGGAAAATTGGACAATCTACTTCCATAGAGATACCACCTTGGAAACCCAAGAAGGGGTCGCTATGAGTCTAATCGACTTGACAGCAGTGAGTTTGTTTGTTTGTTTGTTTTGGAGGCTAACATTCCAAAAGCAGTTAGACCTGTAATAACTAGGAGGGGTGGCAAGAGGAAGTAAGAGAGAAAGGGAGGGAGGGAGAGAGAGAGAAAGAAAAGATGGTTGAGCCTTCTCTTCCAGACCCTGGATGCAGCCAGGTGTGAAGCCATGCCTTACCCTGTATTTTTCAATTATGTTACTTAATAAATAAAAATAATCATAATAAAAACTTGAAATACTATCACATAAAAGTAAAAGAAATGAGGTGATCAATTAATCTGTATAGAGGAATAATAATAATAATAAGCAGTAATTCATAAGATGAAGGGAGGGTTCAGAAAGATGAAGGAGTCAGAAGTCATATGGCAGTCACTCAGGATGGAACACTTCC
>NW_006921651.1:860965-862201 GCF_000298275.1 Orycteropus afer afer | reverse complement strand
ATGGCTAAAAGAGCCACATTAAGCAATTCACTGCACCACAGCAAGTAATTAAAAAAATGAACATTTGGCTTTTGTTTTGAAAATCTACCAAATTGAACACAATCAGGACATGATTTTCCATTTCTTACTATTTTACTTTCTATTTTATTTGATTAGGGAAGAACTTTCTTGAATATAGCAAGAGTTAAATTAGTGATAATTTCAGGGATTAACATATTAGATATTGGAAAGGGCAGTTGAAAAAAAAAAGAAGAAGAAGAAGAAAGAAGGAAGACTCAGAAGATTGTGCTTTACCCTGGTTTATTTTCTCCAAATATAAAACTACCCTACTGAGCAATTGCTTTCCAGCTATTATTTTCTTTTCCCTTTTATGAAATGAGGGAGATGATTCATGTGATCTCTTAAGACTAAAAAATTCAAAATCATATTCAAAATACAACATAAGCAACCAAAAGTTTGTTGAGAGGAAATTCATAGACCTATACTTATAGCAAAGGAGCTCTGGTGGTGTAATGTGTAGATGTTTGGCTGTTAATCAAAAGGATGGTTTGAACCCACTTAGGCTCCATGGGGGTTAGACCTGGCAATCTGCTCCTGTAAAGATTACAGCTTAGAAAACACCATGGGGCAATTTTACTCTGTCACTCATGGGGTCACAATGAGTTGGAATTGACTTGATGATACCCAACAACAGCAGGAATATAATTTTAGCATTTATTATAAAAATAATAATAGTTAACATTCTTACAGCACTTGCTGGATGCTAGAAACTGCCAAAAGTACTTTAAAGATGGAAATGCCTTTAGAAAAGAGAGGTATAGCTGCCCACACTCTTCCAAGAGAGTCTATCAGGAAGAAAGAATGAACCAGCATCTGAGATGATGGAAAAACTCCCAGCCCCAACCAAGTCTTGCACATTTCTATGCTTTGCCCTTAGAAAAATACAAAATATTGTATAAGGTAGTCCCTGCCACCACAAGGTTTAAAAATGTAGCAGGAATATGTAGAATCAAAAAACAAACCCACTGCCATCAAGTTGATTCCAACGCCTACCAACCCCCATTGGGTTTCCAAGGCTGAAAATCTTTACAGAAGCAGACCACCGCATCTTTCTTCTGTGGAGGGGCTGTTGTCGTTGTTGTTGTTTGCCATCGAGTCAGACAATTAATAGCGACTCCTCCTTGGGTTTCCGAGGCAGTATCACTACGGAAATAGACTGCCCAACCTTCCTTCCGA
>NW_006921651.1:849845-860693 GCF_000298275.1 Orycteropus afer afer | reverse complement strand
AATGGGAGCTCTGGTAGCGTGGTGCCTAAGGCATTTGACTGCTAACCAGAAGGCTGGTGGTTCAAACCCACCAGCTACTCCTTGGAAGGAAGGTTGGGCAATCTACTTCTGTAGTGATACTGCCTTGGAAACCCAAGGAGAAGTCACTGTGAGTTGGATCCGACCCAAAGGCAGTGAGGGTTTTTTTTTTTTTTTTGGTTTATCTTGTTTAATATAATGACATTATTCTCCTTCTGTGACTAAAATATGAAGCTACAGAGTTATTTTCAGTTTCTCTCTACCCCTAATTCCCCACGTCCCATTAGTCACCAGGTACAGGAACTTTCACTTGCTCAATCAGTTTTATAACTTCTGTCCTATTTTGGTTTCAAAGCTTCTCTGTGATGCAGGAGGACAATATTGCTATTGCCATTTAATAGCTGATGAAAAGTAAAGTTCTGAAGAGTAAAGTGATTCACACTGTATCTTGTTAGATCAGAAATTTGAAACTAGGCTGCAGACTCCTGAAATTTTTTTCCTTCCTTTTTTATACAGCATGGACTAAACAGATTTTTATACCTCTCATTTCTCTGCCCAGTCTCTGTAGGATTCTACTGAGAACCTAAGGGGCTGTAAGCACAGAAAAGAATGTGGGGACATATGTAACTCAAAACAGAAATAAAACTAAACCATAAAATCAACTACATGAAGGTCAAAGCAAACCTAAATT
Source organism: Orycteropus afer afer (assembly GCF_000298275.1). Taxonomy (NCBI): domain Eukaryota; kingdom Metazoa; phylum Chordata; class Mammalia; order Tubulidentata; family Orycteropodidae; genus Orycteropus; species Orycteropus afer. The sequence continues at coordinate 859,984 of NW_006921651.1, read as the reverse complement.
TCTCCAGAAAAATTTTGATGCCTAAAAATATCACATATGCTATTGCTTCCATTTTTCCTCATTTGTCTGGTGCCCCTGCATTACTGGTGCTTTAAGTACAGACCTAATTTCTTGTCAATTTAGATATTCTACATCACTATTATGTTTTATTACTACATTTAAATATTCTCCCTTTGGAAGTGGAGAAAGAGTGATTTTGTGTGTACACATACAAACGTGTGTATGTTTCAAACTGTTATAAGAATAGTTTGTACATGTGCAGTACTGTCTCTGTTACTCTCTTTCACACACACACATACATGTATTATGCAATTTACCTAGTATGTTTTATTAAATCCTTAGAGGCTGTTTTTAGTCCCACAGAATTATTTGATCATCACTTGTCATATGGTAAGGAAGAGTCACAAAACCTTAGCGAAAGAAACCATAGCCACGTGAACTTTCCTAAACAGAAAGGTTCTCTGTCATTGGTTTAACACCATTTTTATGTTACATATCCTAGAAGGACTTTCTTTTCCTTTAAGTAATTTTTTAAAAATTTTGAGATGCCACAGTGATTTGATGTAATCTAGCCAAAGTTGCACAGTTAGAAAACTATGCTGTTGAGGTTTGAACTGAGATTATTGGGCTCCAGAACCATGTCCTTCACCATTGCATTCTGTGAGAGCTTCTGAGAGTAGGAAGTCAGGTTCCCTCTGGGAAGAGGGGAACACCGAGGAAACTAATTCAAGCTTTCCAGAGAAGCGATGACTAACCTGGGATACAAAGAATGTGGAAGAACTAGTCAAGAATGTGATAACCATTTGACAGGAACTAGGCCTTCCAATTGCTCTTCAAACAGTCTGGCCAACTCCTTAGGGATCCCCTAGATTCACATGTGCTATTGTTTTTGCAGCCTTTCATTGCTCATCTCTGCTTACTCTCAGTTTGAAAGCAGGATTACTTTTCTCTGGATCTGTCCCCCTGTTGTTTGCTGTTTGCCTCTTCAGGGATGATTGATCCCACTACTAGAATAATTATTTAATAATAATAATAAAAAAAAAAACTCACTACCATCAAGTCAATTCCAACTCACAGCAAACTCCATTGGATTTCCAAGGCTGTAAATCTTTACTCTTAAATATGTTTGTTCCTCAACTGTGAGCTTTCAATTTTACTCTTATAATTTTTTATGCTATTGAATGAAAGAGGAGCTCTGGTAGCGTAGTGCTTAAGGCACTTGACTGCTAACCAGAAGATTGGCGGTTCAAACCCGGCAGCCACTCCTTGGAATGAAGTTTGGGCAATCTACTTCCTTAGTGATACTGCCTCAGAAACCCAAGGAGGGGTCACTATGAGTTGGGTCTAACTCGACGGTAACAACAACACAACATTGAATGAAAGAACCAGCTCAGCCTACATGGGTACCCAAAATGACATATATCTCTCGACAATGGTCTAGGCAACGGTCTCCCTATCCTCTCAGATTAAGGAACTCTGGTGGCATAGTGGGTAAGACATTTGGCTGCTAACAAGAAGGTCAGTGGTTCAAACCCACCAACTGTTCAATGGGAGGAAGATGAGGCAATCTGCTTCTGTAAAGATTTACAGCCTTGGATAAATAATGGGGTTTGCTATGAGTTGGTCAGTGGGTTTGGTTTACCCTCTCAGATTAGCATGTTTTCCTTCTGAATCTCCTTTTTGTGTAGTCAGAAACTTGCTGAAAAGAAACAAGCAAGTTCTGAAAGAGATAGAGTTGTTTGCATGGTTTGGGGTCTGGGTCAGAGCCCCTTCCTTTGCTGACAGGCCTTCCCTTTGACAAGCTTGACTTGCATCAGCCTCTTATGGTTTTATCAAGTGAAACTGATCATATCTTTTTAGGCATGAGAGGTTTTTTTAGGCATGTGAACATCTATCCTGGAGAGCATTTAGTTAAGATGAAAAGGCCCCACCTTATTCTCTAGCTTAGGGGAAATCTAAAATATGCTTTCCCTTCAATCCCTGGTATTCTCAACTGGTTTAATTGGAATTAGGATCCTTTGGATCTCAGGGAGCATAAAGAATATGTAATATCATCAGCACCATGCCAGGCACCAAATAAATACAGTTCAATTGCACTCAATCTCACAAAGTCTAGTAATATAGAGCCAGCCCTTGGTTATTGGTGCCAGCATCTAAAAGAACAACCCATCTCCAAGTCTATTTGGATTGCAGTATATTACTCTTATATTTGACTGCCGTTGTTTTTGTTGGTTCATATTTCAAATAAAGTTTACCTTCCCAGAACACACACCTACACCCAAACTGAAAATCCTAACAGAAGTAGGATACTCAATCTGGTAGTCAAGGTTGGCCATTCATTTCATATCAGTGGAGAGCAGATTAGTTTGTAAATATAAATAAGAAGTTGATTATCAAATTATAAATAAAAATAATATTAGGAAGCTCTCTAGCTCACAACATACTCCAGATTGATTTTACAAATTTGAATATGAAAATAATAAAAGAACAAAAAGAAAATTTAGGTAAGGGGTTATCTGATTTCTACATGGGCAAGGCCTTGGAAATAATAATAAAGAAGATATAAAAAGAAAACTGGGGAAGTGTTTGAAGGTAGAAACAAAAAAAGGACTCAAGTCTTAAACAGACTGTTCAAAAAGCCAGCTCTACCTCTTTCTGCTGTGTGACCCTTGGAATAATGGTTAATCCCTCAAATCTTCTTTTTCCTCATTAGCACAATGGGCTCAGTAATAATACCTGATGTGGTTGTTTTCAAGATTAACTACACTATATGTTTGGCACATTGTGCCACGTATAGTGAATGTTACTAAATCTTCCATCTTGTTATCTTTATCACTCTTAGTTTCCTAGGAGTACCATAGCAAAATACAACAAAATGGGTGCCTTTAAGGAATAGAAATTTACTGTCTTGCGGTTCTGGAAACTAGAAGTTCAAATTCAGAGTGTGGGCTGGGTTGTGCTCTCTGCCAACTCTACAGGAGCCTTCTTTGTCTCTTTCAGCCTCTGGCAGCCCCTGGTGTTTCTTGGCTTATAGGTAGAGCCTTACATGATGTCTCCTTCCAGTGTTTATGATGCTGTTTCATTGTCTGTCTTTCTCTTTTATTCTCATTCGGGAGGAATTAGGATTAAGACCCACCCTACTCCAGTGTGGTTTGCAAAGAAAAATCCTATTTCTCCAAAGTCAATGCTACATTATTATACTCTTTCTGAATAGTTTGAGATCTGCTTTCCCCAAACATAGAGCACAAGGATGCCTCCTCTTATTTCTTTGCTTTCATTCACTTTTATGGTCCTCACCTGAGTCAGCAGCTGGTTCTTTCTTGATGCTCAGAATTAAGATAGAAGTAGCACAGAATTTATTTATTCAGCAATTAATCTACCAAATGCCTACTGTGACCTGGCACTCTGAGAGTGCAGAAGGGCTGAATCTAGGTATTAAGACTGATATATGAGAAGTTGTTTTCTTTGTTTAGTGGTGTGATGTTGATTTCCACTCATAATGACTCCATGTGACAGAGTAGAATTACCCCATAGGGTTTTTTCCTACATTATAATCTTTAGAGAAGCAAATTGTCATGTATTTCTCCATAGGAGCTCCAGGGTACATTCAAACCACCAATGTTTCAGTTAGCAGCAGAGTGTTTAACTGTCGTGCCACCAGCACACCTTGTTATATATCCTAAGGACAGATATTATTCATTGATATATAGGTGGTCGTTGAATCCAAATTTTGCACAATTAGAGAAGGATATCCAAGGAGACACAACTCCAGGAAAATGAAAAGCTTACAAATAAGCATTTGCTATATTACTTTATTGTTCTTTAATTTAAAGTTAAAACCTCAAAGTAACATATAACCATTTTCAATTTTCTACTTAAAACAAGTAATGTTGCCTTGTAACTCTTGGTTTTTTATTGTGCTTTGTTAACTTGAAAAATACTTGCATGTTTTATTGTAGGTCACTCCAGGGTAAGGTTTTTGATGCATTGTAATTTCTATGATTTTCAACATTGTGCCTTACCTACAATAGGCAGTCTGCAAATAGTTGCTACTTGATTAAATAGATGAAACCCATACTTCTATATCAAGGTTCCTAGTAAACTTGGAACACTATTCCTCACCGAACCTGTCTTTACCTATATCTTATGTCTAAGCAAGCTGTGAGGGTAAACAGCTCTTTTCTTGTATTTTTTTTTTTAACAAGAATTATAAAAATGAGTTATCTGCCCAAAGGTCTGGCAATGACTTCTTCTTCCAATGTAAGTGATGTCGTGGGAGTATTCATATATTATTACTAAAGGTGAGTAGCTACATTAGGAGGTTCTTATGTGGTTGAAGAATCTGAACAAGTTGTAACTGTAGTCCATTATTAGTGGCTGGGAAATACAAAGATGAGAATATCATTATTGTAATAGTCCAGGACTTCAATAAACAGAAGACACGTAGCAAAGATGCATTTAAGGAATCTAAGTGAAGCAGAGAATTGGAAATAATAAATGGATCTTTAACAAATGAACTATTTCAAAGGCCATAAATATTGGCTTTTTATGGCCAACAAACACTCTTTTACATATTTACCTAAACCACTTCTTTAGGAATATTTCGGAGCAGTTAGTTTCATGTGTTACCAGTGGGACTAATTAGTGTCCTGTGGTCTCCCCAGATGCAGTGTAGTTGTTCTAATACTTTTACATGGACATAAAGAGATCAGCACTGAGTATCATTAAAGGCTTTGATAATAAGTGGGAAAAATGTTTTTAAATGAATTGATTTTGAACTAGTTTAGATTAATTTATCATTTTAATATTAATAACATTTTCTACTATGTCTTTAACCAGAAGGTTGGTGGTTCAAACCCACCAGCTACTCCTCAGAAGGAAGATGAGGCAATCTACTTCCGTAGTGATACTGCCTTGGCAACCCCAGGAGGGGTGACTATGAGTCGGGTCCTACTCGACGGCATGTAACAATAACAACATGTCTTTCCAACCTCAAAATATTAATTAAATATTTGGTTCTCAATGCCCTCAGGGAGTTCCTAGTATCCTCACTTTATGTCAGCCAACCCCAAGCTGCTGGAAAGGAAGAGAATGAAAATCATGATTTTCTATCATGCCAACTTCTTGTTTGGGGTAGCAACAGAGGGAAGTTGACAAGTATAGATCGTTCCTGCTCCAAAACTGTCAGCAAATAACAAAAAATACTAAAGGAATGAACCACACAGAATGTTTCATATGTATTTTAAAACAAGAATGAGTGTATTTAAATCTAAATACTTTAAGAACTGGCTTTCCTCACTCTGAGGAAAGGTTGTGGAAACTGCCCTAAAGTAGATTATTGTCCTATAAATGGTGCTATGGGTTCACTGGTACCTTTGCTCATTCAGACATAGAAAGACCATCAAACAGTTAGATAAATGGGGAAAAAATCATCCTCTCAGATGATGAATAAATAGCATCATAAGGAGGAAACTTCTTGGATGTTAACCAAAGTTTACAATCAAGTCCCTCTCTGACTCACTCCCTTGCCAGTCAGGGTTTGTTTCATCCATCTCCAAATTCTACAAAGAATCGCCACCCTCTCTGTGTTACATCAGCAGTTCTCAGGCATGGTCTGAGGACTCTGGGGTCCCCAAGAACCTTTTGAGAGATCCATAGGGTCTTTTCAATCTAACTACTTTGCTGTGTGAGGCCAGATTTTCTTCATATATTTCAGCCAAAACAACATGTTACAACAGATTGAATGCAGAAGCAGATATAAAAATCTAGCTGTCTTCTATTAAGCCTAGCATACAAGAGATTGGAAAAATATATAAAGCCATGCCACTCTTTTCACCAATTATTTTGGTAAAATTTTTATTTTTCATTAGAAATACATTAACACACACAAATACGATCAAGTGAGCATTGCAGATCCAGCCACACATTTACAAAATATTTTACAGACACTATCTTTTTAAATAGATCTCTCTGGGTGAGAATCTGTCTTAAATCCACATGCTGTTAATGTTCAGTCCGGTATCCTGAAATCCATATTAGGCAATAAATACCATGAGGATAGAGGTTGACTGTTGTAGCAGCTTAAAGTTTACTCTAGAGAAAAACTTTGCTAGAACCCACTGTCAATACCAGCAAAGAGCAGAGCCCAGGGCAGTTGCATATGCTTCCTCTGAACAAATTTGGAAAATCATTCCTGACATGATACTGTAATTCTTGTCTGTATAAGAAAGGTCTTCAGAGATAACAGAAGAGCCCTGAGGCAGACAGAAGTCTTGGATTTCTGGATCATTTTATCAGAGATAAGAGGTCTATGAATAACTGTGAGCCTCTGAGAACAAAAATATGTAGTTTCCTGGAGTTCTGACATTGTCATCTGAGGTCAATAGAATTGGAAGGTGTCTTAGAATAAAGCTTCATCTCGAGCATGTGTTTAAAGCAGAGAATCCCAGGGCACTGAAGGATGCGTGGTGGCCAATGCGTTTATGCCTACCATGATTAGTGTCACCACCTGAGTGTCCATTGGTGTAGACACCTGGAAGAATCAAGAAGCTCAATTGTGTCAAGTATCAAAAAAAAAGTGCTATATATTCCTGAACTTGAATTTTATATACCTTGACTTTTTGTGCCATAATCCTCTGCTACTTAAAAGAACCCATGGACATACCTAACCTTTGTTAGGGACTTTCTTGACTTCTCAGTTGGCAAGTGGTATTCAATCATGTCACACATTTCCACTTGTCTTCCTTGATGGAGTGCTGCTGTCACTGTTTGTGCTTACAATGAACTTCTCTGACTTCCTGATAATCATAAAGAATAGGAAAGTGAAATAGTCTTCTACTTGCTGCATCTGTATTTGCATCTGGCAAGGGTCTCAGGTGACTTCATGCTCTCTTTAGCAACACCAAGCAAGACTCAGCTGATGACCATCTTCTTGATCCTGTCCACTGCTGTTCTTTCTATCTGGAACACTCTCTCACCTTCAGTTAGCGCGGGAGATTCTAGTTATGTGAACATCATCTGTTCTTGCTACTATCTCAGTAGAAATGTGATTAATGCCTAATGCTCAAAATTACTGAGAGCTCATAGAAATTAAAGGACTCAAAAGTGTAATTTTGTACAAATGTACATGGAAAGTATTGTGTCCATTGTGTTATCAGAAAATAAATATTGTTTCAAAATTATACTTTGTGGATAGAAAGCAAGAGGGACAAATAGATGGATTATATATATATCTCTCCATATACAAGTATTAGTCATTTCTGTCTTCATATTGGTGAATATTTCATGTACATGCAGAGAATGTTTACTCTGTGGTAGTTAGGTATAGTGGTCTATGAAGGTCAATTCAATCTTTTTGTTTTGTAGTCCATTCAAAGCTTCTCTATTCTTACTGAAATATTGTCTAATTGTTCCACCAATTACAGCGAAAGAGAAGTTGTGCCTTTATTTATTATTATAGGTTTGTCCATTTCTCTCTTCTGCCAATTTTTATATTTTTCTCTTTTAAGCTCTGTTATTGGGTATATACATATTTAGAATGATTATGCCTTCTTGGTCAATTAGCACTTATATCTTTGTGAATATTCCTTTTTCTCTTTGGTCATTTTCCTTGTCCTAAAGTATACCCAAATTCTTATTTTTAGTGTCTCCATAGTATATCTTTTTCTTTCATCCACTTTCAACTTCTGTCATATTTTACTCTGTTATTTGCAATTTTAATCTTTCTAAGAACCTCCGCCTTTATAACTCACTGCCGTCGAGTCGGATCTGACACATAGTGACCCCTCCTTGGATTTCCAAGGCAGTATCACTACAGAAGTAGATTGCCCAACCTTCGTTCTGAGGAGTGGCTGGTGGGTTTGAACCGCCAGCCTTCTGGTTAGCAGTCAAATGCCAGCAGAGCTCCCTCTACCTTTATAGGTTTTTCTTTTTTTTCCTCTCTTTTCTACCCAGTATAGCAATCTCTGCAAGGAGCCATGGTGGTACAATGGTTAAACACTCAACTGCTAAATGAAAGGGCAGTGGTTTGAACCCACCCAGCCGCTATGCAGGAGGAGAGATTTGGTGATCAGCTTCTACAAAGATTACAGCCTGGCAAACCCTATAGGGCAGTTTTACTCACTATGAGTCAGAATTGACTCGATGCAATGGGTTTATGACAATCTCTGCAGATTGCACCCTTCTACATGAAGTGTTTAATCTATTTCAGTTGAATGTAATTATTGATATTACTGTGTTTAAGTCAACCGTATTGGTATAAGTGCTTTATTTGCCTTGTCTATTTTTCTTCTATATCTCCTCCTCCACTTATTTTTGGTTAATTGTATATACATTTTAAAGACTACTTTATCTCATCTCTTGACATTTTAGATAGATAGTTTGAGTTACTGTCTACAAGTTACTCTAGGAGTTAAGGTATATTTTCTTTCTTACAGTCTCCTTTAAACAATATTACACAACAAATATGAAAATGTTACAACAGTTCTCCTGTGTTTTGTATTCCTGTTTATATATATTCAAATTCCATATATGTTATTAACATCATAATACACTGTTACTGTTTCTACATTAAACAATAGTTTTTCAGCACCTTGGAAGGTGAGCACCAGGAATCTAAGGACATCTCTTTTTGCTGATCACTCCAGTCCTGAAGTCTTGCAATGCCATGGTGTTGCTTATAGCCATGAGATCATGTTGATCTCACTCAGCCAGCCTACAGGGCAGAATAGAACTTCCCCGTAGGGTTTCCTAGGAAGTAACTTTTACAGAAGCAGATCACCAGGTATTTTTTCCCTGGAGAGTTTCTGGGTGGATTCTAACTACTGGCCTTTTGGTTAGCAGCTGAGTGCTTAGCCATTGTGCCACATGGCTCCACTGTCATAGGACTGTGCAATGGACCAGTTTGGTCTTATACAAAGTTGAACTTGACAAAGGGTTTGTTACAGCTTTGGTTAGACTCGCTTCAGATTTGGATTCAAATGTCTTGAAGTTGTTTCATGCTTCTTCCTCTTGCAGCAATTAAACACTACAAAATTTCTAGTTCCAAAGACTTTGAGACTTCAAGTCCTATAGACCTTAAAATTATGACAATGCTATGTCTGATGGAGACTGATGAAATCTCCAAGACTATGGCCCCTAGTTACCCTTTGGGACTGGAATCCCAAAGTGGCTTAACTTTCTGCCAAACAATAGACAGGCCTATGAAGTGAACAGTTACACCGGGGAGGTGCACTCCTTAGAACAATCAATCATGGGAGATCAGAAGGGCAGCATTTGCTCAGGCAGAAATCTCAGAAGGCAGGAACACATAGGAAAGAAGGATACAGGGAAATGGTAACCACAGGGAGGAAGTGGGAAGAGAGCTGTTACTTTGTAGAGATTATAATCAATGTCATGAAACAAAATATGTATGAACTGTTAAATGGAAAAAAAAAAAAAAAATTGCTCTGTAAACTTTCACCCAAATCACAAGAAAAAGTTAAAAAGGAAAAAACTATAATACTGCTAGATTTTAAGAATTCCAGACCTTGGATCTGTGACTATGAGACTGTGGGATTCTATATTGTGAGAGCTTGGATCTGCAAGGCTTAGAGATTTTGAGACCAGGAGATTATGACTCCGCGAGACTTTAACACTACATTTCTTTGGAATGTGAGACTACACGGTCATGAAACTGTGAGTCTGTGAGATTGTGTAAGACTTTGACATTATGAGACTTTGAGACTCTGAGACTATGAGATCAAAAGATCTACTTCTATAGTCTGGCCCCATCTCTGCTTACGTAGCTAAATTCCCTTGTGAGAAAATTGCTTGGCAGAGACTATTACTGTTGCATTTGGAGCTCCTTCAAAATTCATCAGAAGTTCAGTTGGCTGTAGATTTGCTTTTCCCCAGTCCTCTCCAACTCTCAGCAACTGGTCCAAGTGAAGAAGTGTACTCTATGTTGCTCACACATTAAGAGTTCATCATTCCAGCATTTAGTTTCTTAGATCCTTTTGACTTATGAATGTCAATGACTTTAAAGAAAAGTATGGGGATTATTCTGAGGAGGCGGGGCAAGATGGCGGACTAGGCAGAAGGATTGCACAGACCCTCTTCAACAAAGAAAAGGGAAACCAATTAACACAGACACAGAAGAT
>NW_006921651.1:824133-842390 GCF_000298275.1 Orycteropus afer afer | reverse complement strand
TTTAAAGTAATTGATAACTTCGATATCTGTATCCCATTGGCTTCTCTTCTAGTGTCCAGTTTTTAAACTTGCACTTCAGTCAATCATGTTCTTTTATATGCTTGCTGTGGCAATGACTGAGCTGTCATTTCTCAGCTTGTAATTCAAACCTACTAATCTATACTCTGCTTCATTGCAAAAGACATTGATGTGTCAACTGGCTCCCCGTTAGGCTATGACAATAAGGAACACTAGAGGGAGAGTGAGGGTTGAAGGTGTGTGGTAGTTACATTTGTTTGTCTACTTGACTGGGCCTGGTTGAGTGGCTGGGCAGCTGCTGGTAGTTATTCCCCCCATGATGAGACTGGCAATCAACTCCATGGTGGGACCTACCACAAGCAGCTGAGTAGCTGCTTTTTGGGATGTGGTCTGCTTCCTGTATTTAAGGACAAGCCTTGGGAATGGTCTTTAGCCTATGGCACGCCTGGACCCTGCGTGTAGCTGTGTCATTGCTCGGCAGCCTGCTGTGCTCTGCCGACCTTGGGACTTACAGTGGACTTAAGTTAATGGCCTGCCATGTGGTTTGGTAACATCAGGACTGTGCCTTTTGACTTGTCAACCTTGGGGCTTCTCAGCCTCAGCAGCCAGCAGCTGTCTGAGTGAAGAAACGGCTCTAGCTCCAGTGGGCCGGGAGCAGGAGGCAGAGCTGGACCCCAAGGTTGAGGGGCTTTCACCCAGGCCCTACAGCCTGGCACTTTGAACTTGGACTTAAAGCCTCCAAATTGTTAAGAATAAACTCCTGTTTTTTAAGGCCATCCCATTTGTGGTATATTCCTGTCAGAGCAGCACTAGGGAACCAGAACAAAGTGGTAGAAGGGACTTTCTCTACCTGTTGATTTCTGTCTGTCTGATGATTGCTCTGTATCAGTATAATCTTAGCAATGGGTCTGGCACTCTAGATTTATTCAAGTAGTGGCAAGTGATCCCGATTTTCTGTTTTTCTGAAAAACAAAGAATGAGCCTTATTGTGGCTAGTCAACCAAGCACCAACCAAGCAGCATTACCTCCTGTGAATTCTGGGTCTCCGCCTCACAAGAATCCTCCTCCCAGCTCCTGTGAGTACAGTAATAATCCCTTCTCAGTGTCTCAGTTTTTTCTTCCAAGGGACCTCTTTCCCAAGCTTCTTAGTCTAAATATTCCTACTTTTGGTTTTCCTTCCGTTAGTCCCCGTTTTGAGTGCATTAGCTCCTTCTGCTTTGCTCCTTTTGTGATACTGTGAGCTCTCTGTCTCTGCCTTTTCACTGCTTCCATTTCCATTTTTAAATTCTTTATATTAAATTCTTTCTGCTGAAATACTTTGTATGGTTATTGTCTCCAGACTGGACTGCAAATGATGTTCTCTGATGTTTTATTTTTGTTGCTAAACTTTTTATATTATGTAGTTTAGACATAAAAGTTTAAGGGGTAGCCCGGCTACAGCAGGTATTTTAATCCAGTCATAACTTGAGCTGATTGAAAGCTGAACTTCACTTTTTGTAGAATTTGGTCTATTTCTGGTTCATGCTTAATGTTCACAATGTAGCCTTTTAAAGTCACAATTAAAAGTCTCATTTGTGAACAAGCACCCCTCCCACTTGGTGAGTTCTGAACTGCAGTTTTGCTCTCTGACATGCGAGACAGCCAATACTCTCAACCTGTACTTCGTGTTCAGTTTTTTTTTTTTTTTTCCCTAGCTTGTGTGCTGTTGTTTTAAAATCATCAAATGCCTGAAAGAGAAAAGCAGTACCAAATATGGGGTTCACCTTTGTAGGATTCCTTGCTTTCTGGAACATCAGCCTTAAATATTCTTCCTTCTTTGGTAGTTCTCCTTTGCATTAAAAAAAGTTAAAATTTTCTTTCTTTTTTTTTTGCCAAATCTTTTAATCTCTCTCAGTGGGAAATTTAGATAGAAACAGCTGACATCCTTACTGAAAACAGAACTCCCTCTCACCTTTCTAGTGCCAAAGGGAGATGTCACAAGTCAACTGGTCCCCTCTCTAATGGCATTATTTCTTAAGAATGCTATAAAGTGAATTTTAGGGACATTTCCCCAAACCCTTTCATGATGTCCTGATATTTCATTTCCAAGCACATTCTCCTTAGAGAAAAAGAACAAAACCCAGAACAAAAAAAGTTCACCTAGCTGTCAAATCTCATTCCAGCCAATGTTAGAGCTGTGCTGAGAGAATGTAGGTTTATCCAGAACTCAGACTGTCAATATTCCTGGAACAAGGGAGGTGTCAGGAAGCGATATGAAGGGGACAGGCTCCTTTATATCTTTGGTGTTGCATTTAGTATAATTAATGATCAATTTAGAAGGATTTATAGTCATCACCATAACTTTAGTTTATAAATTCAAATGTGGCAATGAGATTAAGAGATCTGCATTACCCACAAAATACAAGAAGGGATGTAGCTTTATAAAATGATATTTGAGGAACGACTTTTAAATTATACAGGAATAAATTTCAAACATATTTGGTGGAAAATTTAAACAATATATAATAAAATCTCAAATATGCTTTTAAGTGACAGAACAGACTAGTTTCTCTAGAAAGACTGCGTATACGTTTCTTTGCTTCTACACTGTTGTCCTTTCTATAGTTTTGCAGTATCTGTAGTAAGCATGTATAATTGATATTCAGAAAATAGTTTTAAAGAGAATAAGAGGGAGGCCCTCTTCAGTATTAACATACCAATATATTTAGCCATTTCAATTTGCAACATTCTCATTAACAATGATCATATCCTCTCTGTTCCCATCCACGTACTGTTACAACAGTCTTCATCCTAGTTCCTTCTCACTGATCTCTGAAACACATGTGTCCATTTATGTTAAGCAGATGCAGTCTTCTCACTGTGCCTTCGAGATAGGCACAGCAAGTGAGTTGTAAAGGTGATGTTGGCTGGCAAAAGTAGAGAGGCCAGAACTCATCAGGGTGACAGTGCAAAACACTGGTCATTATGGCGTGTAACATGGCAGTACTTAGGCAAATTAAATGTAGAGATAACCAATGACACAGAAGTCCAAATTTGACAAGGTTTGTAAGGAGACATGGAGCAGTATGTTTAGAGTTAGAGGCATTCTGTACTGGGAGAAAAGGCAATTGTAATGTGGTTAATGGAAACTATGGAATATTCTGTTGCAAGTAAAAGCAAAAATTACATACTCACACACAATCATTCACCCACAATAAAATTGAGTGATCTTGAAAATAGTGTTGGGTAAAAAGAAGAATATATAGAATTTTACAGCATCATACCATATAAAAGTTTCAAATACATATAAAAATTAAAAATATAAAGTAAAAAAAGCATAGAATATATTTTACATTTATAAATAAAATATTTAAAATTAAAATGATTAAAATTAATAATTCAAAAAAATAAAATACTCCAAGTTAAATTTTACAAGGATACATAAAGTTTGCAGATATGTTTTAAACTCATTGAATGGTGGCCTATAACAGGCAGAAGATGGGATCTGGAATGGGGATAAATGGGGATAATTAACTACGTTAACTAACATACAAAAGGGGAACCAATGGTGATATTGTTCTCTACTTCTGTAAAGATTTATAGCCTTGGAAACCCAATGGGGGTCACTATGAGTTGCAAATGACTCAATGACAGTGAGTTTTTTGTTTGTTTGTTTTTTAAGGAAGAAGAGTAACTAAATTGTCCACACTCAAGTTTTAAAAATAAAAGAAAAAACCACTTTGAAATGAACAAAGCAGGGCTTCAAACCATCATTTTTTCTGCTCTGATTTTTGTTCCAGTTCACTAAAATTTAAAAAAAAAAAAAAAATGGTTCTGTTCTGGTTTTTCTTTGTCAACCCGGACTAAACCAGTACCTATTTTTTACTCTCCAATTCCAAATTTCTATTCTGCAAATGGATAACCTGGAGTAATTTCATCTGTTGCAATATTGCTTCCAAATTCGTACCTTATATTGCAAATAATATTGCATTTTTACATTAACTAGAATTTTGTTCATCCCAAGATTTTAATTAGTTTTGAAAGTAACATTAAACTATTTCTTTCTACACATTCATTAATAATGAAATCTAAAGTGACAATGATGTTCAATTTTAATCACTGTGTCAAAACATTTCAATACAAAGAAAAACACAATGTAAAATATATTGTTTCATCATATTTTTAAAAATAGACTAGAATTCACTACAGTATTGAATCACTTTAAGAATAATACTACCGTAAAACGCTCCTAACACACTGTATAATATGAAATTGAAAATTTGAAATACTTTTTTAGTAGGAAATTCACAACTTAGTACTATAAAATATGCTGAAAACAAACTTAATTTTGATGTAGGTGACATTTCACTACAAATACTTAACAGTCACAAAATTGTTAAGAATTTTTTCACAAAACACTAGAAATACAAAATGTGCTATCACACCTAATAATAAATACATAAAGGCAAAGCACAATAAATATTTAATGCTTTTATATTCACCCCAGTTCTAAGCAGAAGAATTGCTATAACATTACATAAAATAAACATTTTATTGCAAATGTAGATTTAATTCATACTCAGTTATATAGTTCATTAAGAAAACATTGCAATAAACCATAATTATACCTAATTAAAAGAAATTCCTCTAATATATATATTTTTTCTCTTAAGCAATCCCTGTTGTCTCGAAAGATGAATTTCAAACCTGTGAAAGCTCTCTCAATGCTTACCTAAGTAGCTGGGGCACCCAAAGCTACCATAGAAATTTTGTATGCCTGAGATATCATTTTCTTCCCCAAATCTAAGAACACTTTTATTTTTCTCTCAACTCTACACTATCAAAGCTTGTTAATATGGAGTCAACAACAACAGTACAGGGTTTTGATCTCAATTTAACTTTTTTCTTTATTTGGAGAAATAATTCCATCTCATCAACATCATCTTTTGAAATGAGAGTATTTCCTGAATTGCTTTCCTCTGATACACTTTCAGTATTGCTCCTTTTCAGATTTTCTATCATTTCCCAAATGTTTTTAAGTGTGATATGGCCTTCACCTAAAGTTCAATACTAATTAGATATTAATAACCAGGATTTAGATAAACTCCTCCTAATAGCCTATCATTTTCAATGATAACTTTTCCCTGATATTAAAATTTTTAATCAATGTGTTTCCAAATGTATTATTAAGAGTTCTTAATTTTAGCTTGCATATGAGCAGTTGATGGTCTGTTCCACAATCAGCTCCTGGCCTGGTTTTGGCTGAAGATATTGAGCTTTCCATCACCTCTTACTACAGATGTACAATCTGATTCCTGTGTACTCCATCTGGCGAAGTCCGCCTGTATAGCCACTGTTTGTGTTGTTGAAAAAAGCTATTTGCAATGAATAAGTTGTTGGTCTTGCAAAATTCTATCATGTGATTTCCAGCATCATTTCTGTCATCAAGGCCAGACTATCAACTACTCATATGCAAATTCATCTTGAAGTTAAAAACAGGTAAAACAAGTTCACGAGAGCCAGAATAAGATCTTGATTATATCCCTCCTGAAGTTAGAGACCATCTAAAGAATATATTTGATGCCTTGAACACCAATGGCCGAAAACCAGAAGAATTGTGGGATGGCATCAAGAACATCATCCATGAAGAAATCGACAAGTCACTAAAAAGATGAAAAAAGAAAAGACCAAAATGGATGGCAGCAGAGACTCTGAAACTTGCCCTTGAGCAGAGAGTAGCTAAAGCAAGTGGAAGAAATGACAAGATAAAAGAGCTGAACAGAAGGTTTCAAAGAGCAGCTCAAGCAGACAAAGCCAATTACTACAAATAAATGTGCAAAGACTTGGAGTTAGGATACCAAAAGGGAAGAACATGCTTAGCATTTCTCAAACTGAAAGAATGGAGGAAAAAAGTTAAGCTTTGAGCTGCAATATTGAAAGTTTCTATGGGCAAAATATTGAATGATACAGGAAACATCAAAAGAAAATGAAAGGAATAAACAGAGTCACTATACCAAAAAGAACTGGTAGATCCTCATCTATTTCAGGAGGTGGCATATGATCAAAAACCAATGGTAGTGAAGGAAGGACTGAAGCTGCACTGAAGGAATTGGTGAAGAACAAGGCTCCAGAAGCTGATGGAATATTCATTGAGATGTTTCAACAAACAGATGCCCCACTGGAGGCACTCACTCAGTTATGCCAAGAGATTTGGAAAACAGTTTCCTGGTCAACTAACTGGAAGAGACCCATATTTTTACCCATTCCAAAGAAAGGTGATGTCACAGAATGTGGAAGTTATTGAACAATATTATTAATATTACATGCAAGTAAGATCTTACTGAAGATAATTCAAAAATGGTTGCAGCAGTATATTGACAGAACTTCTAGAGGTGCAAGCTGGATTCAGAAAAGGACACGAAACAAGGGATATCATAGCTGATGTCAGATGGATCCTGGCTCAAAGCAAAGAATACCAGAAAGATGTTTATTTGTGTTTTACTCACTATGCAAAGGCATTTGATTGTGTTGTCGTTGTTGTTGTTATGTGCCTTCAAGTTGGACCCGACTCATAACAATGCCTCCTTGGGTTTCTGAGGCAGTATCACTATGGAAGTAGTGCCCCATCTTCTTTCTGAGGAGCAGCTGGTGGGTTTGAACTGCCAGGCTTCTGGTTAGCAGTCAAGTGCCTTAGGCACTATGCTACCAGAGATTGTGTGGATCATAACAAATTGTGGATGACATTGAGAAGAATGGAAATTCTGGAACACTTGATTGTGGTCATGAGGAACCTTTACATTGACCAGGAGGCAGTTGTTTGAATAGAACAAGGGGACACTGCATGGTTTAAAATCAAGAAGGGAGTGTGTCAGGGTTGTATCTTTTCACCATACTTATTCAGTCTATATGCCAAGCAAATAATCTGAGAAGCTGGACTTTTTGAAGAAGAACTTGGTCTCAAGATTGGAGGAAGAATCATTAACTACCTGCGATATGCTGAAGACACAACTTTGCTTGCTAAAGTTGAGGATGACTCAATGCACTTACTGATAAAGACTGAAGAATACAGTCTGCAGTATGGATTACATCTCAATATAAACAAAACAAAAATCCTCACAACTGGACCTATAAGCAGCATCATGATCAATGGAGAAAAGATTGAAGTTGTCAAAGACTTCACATTGCTTAGTTCTACAATCAACGCCAATGGAAGCAGCAGTCAGGACATTAGACAATGTGTAGCACTGGGCAGGCTGGCCCTGAAGGAACTCTTTCAAGTGCTGAGGAGCAAGGATGTCTCCTTGAGGACTAAGGTGCACCTCACACAAGCCATGATATTTTCAATCACCTAGTATGCATGTGAGGGCTGGACAATGAATAAGGAAGACCAAAGGAGAGTTGATGCTTTTGAGTTGTGGTGCTGGTGAAGAATGCTGAAAGTACCATGGACTGCTAAAAGAACTAACAAATTTTTCCTGGAGGAAGTGCAGCCAGAGTACTCATTGGAAGCGAGAATGGCCAGACTTCATCTCACCTACTTTGGTCATGTTGTCAGAAGGGACCATTCCCTGGAGAAAGATGTCATGCTTGGTAAGGTGGAGGGTCGATGAAAGAGGGAAAGGCCCTCAACAAGATGGATTGACACAGTGGCTATGGTGATGGGCTCAAGTATAGCAAGGATCATGGAGCTGGCACGAGACTGGGCAGTGTTTCGTTCTGCTGTGCATAGTGTCGCTATGAGTAGGACACGACTCGACGGCACCTAACAACAACAACAATTTTAGCTTAGTTTCCACCCACATATCAAAAACATTATTCATGGTTAATTGTTCATTTAGCAAACTTTGTAACTTTCTTTAAAGGTTTTAAAGTTTCCAAAATTAATTTGACATATGACCATTTGTCAGCAGAAAAGCAATATTTTGTATTATTCTCAGGTAATACATCACAGAGATGTTCACATCCTAGTGAGGTTTCTAACATGTTCCATTTTGTTAGACAATCCAGTAAAGGTTTCCTTTAATTATTTTCTAAAACATTGGTAGGTAATGTTGGAATATGAAGTATTGAAATGGCTTCACAACATTTTCACAAAAATTCTTCCAGTTCAGCATCTTTAATTGTGTCTTTTATAACTAATTAAAGTTGTGTGTGCAACACAGTTTGTACCAGTCAATCTTTTCTTAAAAATCTTGCTTTTCTCACCACACTCTGAGATGGTTAATCTCTGCAAGTCAGAGTGCAGTAAGTCAGAGTTTTCAAAATTGTCATTTTGCTCTAACATTTGCCATTCAATTTCACTGTAATTTCTGAGAAAATCAACAACTGTAGCCACTCCTCGGAAGGAAGGTTGGGCAATCCTACTTCCGTAGTGATACTGCCTCGGAAACCCAAGGAGGGGTCGCTATGAGTCCGGGCCCACTCGATGGCACATCACAACAACAACAACAATCATACCAGAACCATTATCTCTGTTTACAGAATAAAGCTGTTGTAAATCAGTGTTGTTACTTCTCTAAAACTTGACAGACAAGTGTGTCTTTCCTTAAATTCTTCCATTCTCAGTATAACAGATGAATCCCACCATCTTGTGTGAACTGAGCATTAATTCCTAGAATTGACTGACTCCATCCACCAGTAATACCCACTTTCAAATACTCATTCCTCTAAATTACTACTAATTTTAGAGCTAAGTTTTAAGAACAAGTGACATATAATTTCTCTGAGGTAATTAAAAAATTTTGACCAGTTGAAGCAATAATTGGATTTAAAATTTTATAGACTCTTGAATATTCAATTAACTCAAATGGACAACTATTAACAGTAACTAATTCCACATACACATTGACAATTGTTTGTTTATCTGATTTCACCTTAAGGATCTGGAATGACAAACTCCTCTAACATTTTTTTTCTTGCTTATTTGAAACACTTCAGACACTTTTTCCATTTCTTTGTCTTCATGCTTTGTACTGCGTTGTATTCTTGTGTATGGTGATGCTTCAGGTACCTCTATATTCACTGCATGGTCTCCAACCATATCTATGTTGCAAATGTTGCTTGTGCTTTTACTTTCATATTTGAAAAATTCTTGACATGGATCTTCTCTGGTTCATTCCATACTAGACAGAATTCAGGGGATAAGAAATAATATTAACATTCCCCCAAACCAAACTCCCTCCTATAGGGTCGATTCTGACTCAAAATGACCTTATAGGACAGGGTAGAAATGCCCCATAGGATTTCTAAGACTGTAAATCTTTATGGAAGCAGATTGCCTCATCTTTCTCCTGTGGAGCAGCTGTTGAGTTTGAACATTAGGGCATATGTCATAGTTACTATATGACATTACAGTAAAATGAGTCTTAGATTTTGACAACATAAAGAGAATAGAATGTGTAAATACACTTGTAGAAGTGAATTAGAGCTAGTTTGTATTAAAATGCTTCTAGCCATGTATCATCAACATATACTAGAAAAACTGTAATAACTTGGATTTTACATTCGCATTTTACTGATTTCTTCCATTTGAAACCTCACTTTACAACCTTTTTTTGTACATCTATCTAGTAGCTTTTAAATAAAAATCTCACTTCATAATGATGCCATCAAGTTATTTTCAGTGAAATAACTGTGATTGAAACATTAATTTTCTTCTTGCTAGTTGCTGTTTGTGAACATTTCAATTTATGAGATAAAAATAAAATTTAAACATGTAAGTGCAAGCAATGTGTGATAGTACATTTAAATTGAGATTAAATACAAGAATGGAATCATCAAAAAATTATATGTCATTTTCTATTTCTTGCATTTAAATATCACACTTATGAAATGTGAATCATGTATGTTCAAAATGTTTACACTCACCTGACAAGTCTCTGTTCATATGAAACTCTTTTCAGAACTCAGTGCAGTTTAACCAGATCTTCAGATTTCTGACTACGAGAGTTCTCAATCACTGAGCGTTTCTCACACCTTCAGTAGGCACAGCTCACATTACAGTGAGAGAGGTCAAGCATGGAGCAGAAAGCGCAAACCTTGACTGGCCTGTGGATCATCTCCCATAACAGCAGTCATCATCTATATCTGGGGCTATGCAACATCACTTGCCAAAGCAATGAACTTATCAATCGTGTGCCAGGGAAGCATTGGGCATACATGGGTACCAGAGGCAAATTAAACATAAATGGTCCAATGGTTTTGCTTACAACTTAAAAAATTATCACTGAACTGAAAATAGCAGAGTGAGAAAACTAGTGGGTTTTGATTTTGGTTCAGGTTCAGAGAAACTTTTTTTTTTTTTTTTTTTAATCTTTGGTTTTGTTTCCATTCTGGTTTGAAGCTCTGGAGCAAACTACATAGATACATGATAGATAAGATAGATAGGTAGGTAGGTAGGTAGACAGACAGACAGACAGACAGACAGATAGATGGGTAGTTAGGTAGATAGGTAGATAGGTAGCTATCTTTCCATCCAGTCACAATTCTCCATAGGCTGAAGGCAAGCTATTGATTTGTTTTATCATGATTACCTCAATCACTTTACATTTTATTTCAGAGTTTTGTTCTCTCAATTATTTTGAGAAAGTTAAGACAATTGGACTTAACATTAAAATAGAGTTTAGTCTTTTTAAGTGCTCAATTTCTTTGAATCAATAATTACAACCAATCTCTTTCTTTCAAATTGCCCTTGGACATTATTTTGATACATTTTTTTTCTAGGCAACAACACAAGTCACTGAGCTCCATGTCCATTAATATTAAATGATATTTTTCAGAAGGAGGTTGGATGCGAATTTTCCTTTGACCTTTCATTTTAAAGACATAGCTGATATAGAATGGCTACAGAGGAAGGCCAGTCCCCCTTCTTCATTATTTATTAAACAGTAGACAGCTCGGCTGTTATATCCCTTATCACTTCAATGTCAGGACCACAGCCCAAGGTTGTTTTGTGCATGTTGTTTGTTATCCAGATGCATACAGCCAGTACACCTAGGAATATCTTATTGCTCAAATGTATCTCATAGCACAACCCCCAGAAGGAACATATGGACTAAAATCCAGCCTGCTCTCTGTTCACCTAGCTGTGTGCACATATGCTGTATCCTGCCCAAGTGGGGAAGTCTTTCTCTAATTCATAAAA
Source organism: Orycteropus afer afer (assembly GCF_000298275.1). Taxonomy (NCBI): domain Eukaryota; kingdom Metazoa; phylum Chordata; class Mammalia; order Tubulidentata; family Orycteropodidae; genus Orycteropus; species Orycteropus afer. The sequence continues at coordinate 831,250 of NW_006921651.1, read as the reverse complement.
GGGGCCATGTGGGCTGTCAATATCTCTATTAGTGACTCACTTCACCCCATCCCTTTGTACCCTTAGTCCCTTTCCATCTCTTCTTAGTCTATAACTGCCCCTAGACTGAGTAAAGGAGAAGGAATCTACAACAACTCTCCTCCCTATGTAGGGTAGGGTACTTCCTTTCATTCAAAGCCAAGTGAGAGTAGGCTGTAGAGTTTGGGCATCTGAAATAAGAGCATTTACTACACTTCCTTTTTTGGTAGCTGGATCAGCTGTGGAATCTGCAAGCACTGGAAAGGAATAGAAATGAGTTTCAAGTTCTTGGGAGAGTCTGAAATTTGTTCCTTGGGATTTGGAGAGATGTTCATAAAGGGTAAGAGACTGCTTATCTCTGGAGATATTTGAAGGCAGACCTTCCCAGATCAACAGAACATTTGGAATCACTGGGTAATGTGCTTAGAAAGAAAGGAAGGGGGATCCACATCCAAATTCATCCCCATGGCAAAGAATAAAGGTAATGTTGATGATTTGAAAATAATCAGAGCCCAGTTCTGGCTATGAAGTAGAGTAAATCCAACCTAAATTCAAAGCACAAAGATGCTACAAAATGATGTTAGCAAAGGGAGGCAGGTACAAACGGATGTTGGAGTTCCACACTTGGAGAAAAACAGTTGCTTGAACCCTTAAGTGAAAAAATATATACAGAGTAAGGATATAAATCATGAGGTTGCTCCTTGGTTGCTGAGGGAGGGTCACCCACTGAGAGAGAGAATGGGCCATGTAGAAATCTCAGAGGTGAGTAGAGCTACAGCTTCTCCTCTCTCTCTCTTTAGCAATGGAGGAGGACAAAATGAAGCATAATTTCTGCCTTAAGCAAATCACTTCCATGTTTGCAGAAACCACTACACTGGTAAATAACTTCAGCCATAAATGGAATTAGCCTGAGTCAGAATAAGACTATGAGAACTTCCCTGCTACTTTCTTCTTTCTTCTTCTCTCCTATCCCCTGCCCCTACATAGATGGTCTGGACACAGAAGTGAGAGAAGAAAGAGGATGTTTTTCAGAGCAACCTCCACCCCCTAAGGATGAAGTATGAGGATATAAAATCAAACCACACATCCCTTTCACACTCAAGTCCAAGTCCTCTGGAGTGAGTTGAGATTTGAATGGTATTTGAGGCTAAAGTCTTAAATCAGTCTAGGTTGAGTGAATTTTCTAATAACCTAAAGTGATTGTTAAGCCATGAAATCTACCTATTACTTCTAAGGAATCAAAAAGGGAGATTTGACGGAATATGGTTGGCTCAGGGATTGAAAGAAGAGTAATTAAATCATTTTATTCCTATACTTAAACTTCAGAATGTTCAATATACTGGGAAATGTTCAGTTTCAGGGAAATCTATATAAATAGTTCCTCTTCAGCCTTAAGAAAAGACTCAGAAAAATGGAGCTGCTGTGGAATTCAAGAGCTATGTATTACATTGGAGGTTTTCTTTGGCCCTTAAAAGCTTTTTCATCAGCTGTTTTTCTTGTGAAGATCTTTTATAGGATTGATGTGAGTGGAGCATGGACCACTCTTTAATCCTTCTGCCATTTGTTTATCCAACAAGTATTTTTCCAGGGCTTCAAACAAACTCGAACTGATTCAGTCATGGCTGACAAGGCAAAACTAGAAGAGATCTGAATTTTTTAATTTCTGAATCTAAAAAAATTTGGTGATCTAGAATTCTAACCAGAATGGGAAAATTATGGCCAAAACCCTGGAATGGGGGATGCAGAGGAGACATAATGAGCCCTTTCAGGAGCCTGATGTGGGAGACTGGATTATTTTTATTATTATTACTGGATTACTAGGATGTGGTGGCCCACCATCTTTGAGCCAAAAATCATTGTTTTCAACTCTACCAGTCAAGATATTTGGTTGATATGCAATGCAGACACTGCCCTTGCTTTCTAGGAGGAAGATTAGGTTTCTAGCAGGATGTCAACCTGAAATTGTTCCCATTTTAATTAGTGTTCTGGTTCATCCATATTAAAAATAGGGTGTGTTTGGTGTTTCTTTGTCAGCCATAACTGAACCAGGCTGAACAAGTTTGAAGCCCTGGATTTTTCATCACTCATTGTGTAGCTTCTGGCAATAGAGGTCACGGGTGTTGAATTGGGGAGGAAGAGATTCGGTATAACACCAAAAGTTTCTCATACAGAGATTAGAGAGCAAAAATTCCTGAATTTAGAGACCATCTAAAGAATAGATTTGATGCATTGAACACTGATGACCAAAAACCAGAGGAATTGTGGCATGACATCAAGAACATCATCCATGAAGAAAGCAAAAAGTCATTAAAAAGACAAGCAAGGAAGAAAAGACCAAATTGATGTCAGAAGAGGCTCTGAAACTTGTGCTTGAATGGAGAGTAGTAAAGCAAATGGAAAAAATGACAAGATAAAAGAGCTGAACTGAAGATTTCAAAGAGCAGTTCGAGAAGACAAAGTCAATTATTATAATAAAATTGCTAAGACCTGAAGTTAGAAAACCAAAAGTGAAGAACATGCTCAGAATTTCTCAAGCTGAAAGAAATGAAGAAAAAATTCAAGCCTTGAGTTGCAATATTGGAAGATTCTATGGGAAAAATATTGAATGATGCAGGAAACATCAAAAGAAGATGGAAGGAATACACAGAATCACTGTACCAAAAAGAATTTGGTTGATATTCATTTGTTTCAGGAGGTGGGATATGACCAAGGACCAATGATATTGAAGGAAGAAGTTGAAGCTGTACTGAAAAATTTGGCAAACAAACAAACAAACAAACAAAAAACAAGGCTTCAGGAATTGATGGAATATCCATTGAGATGTTTCAACAAATGGGTGCCACGCTGAAGGCACTCACTTATCTGTGCCAACTGACTGGAAGAGATCCATATTTGTACCCATTCCAAATAAAGGTGATTGCACAGAATATGAAACTTATTGAACAATATCATTAATATCACACATAAGGAAAATTTTACTGAAGATAATTCAGAAAAGGTTGCAGTGATGTATTGACAGACAACTGCCAGAAATGTAAGCTGGATTCAGAAGAGCATGTGGAACGAGGGATATCACTGCTGATGTCAGATGGATCTTGGCTGAAAGCCAAGAATACTAGAAAGATGTTTACTTGTGTTTTGTTGACTATGCAAAAGCACCCAACTGTGTGGATCATAACAAATTATGGATAGCATTGAGAAGAATGGGAATTCCAGAACAATTAATTGTGCCAAAGAGGAACCAGTACATAGACCAGGAGGCTGCCGTTTGGGCAGAACAAGGGGGTACTGCATGGTTTAAAATCAGGAAGGGAGTGCATCAGGGTTGTATCCTTTTACCATACTTTTATTCAATCTGTATGCTGAGCAAATAATCCTAGAAGCTGGACTCTTTGAAAAAGAACATGGCATCAGGATTTCAGGAAGACTCATTAACAACCTGTGATATAAAGATGACACAACTTTACTTGCTGAGAGTGAGGATGATTTGAAGCACTTACTGATGAAGATTAAACACTACAGTCTGCAGTATAGATTACACTTCAACATAAAGAAAACAAAAATCCTCACAACTGGACCAATAAGCAGCATCATGATAAATAGAGAAAAGATTGATGTTGTCAAAGATTTCATAGTACTTGGTTCCACTATCAACAGAATGGAAGCAGAAGTCAAGACATCAGACGACATATTGCACTGGACAAATCTGATGCAAACTACCTCTGTCAAGTGCTGAAGAGCAAAGATGTCTCCTTGAAGACGAAGGTGTGCCTAACTCAAGCCATGGTATTTTCAATCACCTCATATGCATGTGAGAGCTGGACAATGAATAAAGAAGACCAAAGAAGAGTTGATCTTTTGAGTTGTGGTGTTGGCAAAGAATACTGAAAGTGCCCTGGATTGCCAGAAGAACTAATCAATCCGTCCTAGAAGATGTGCAGCCAGAAAGCTCCTTGGAAGCAAGAATGGCAAGACTTTGTCTGACTTACTTTGGTCATGTTGTCAGAAGGGAGCTGTGGTAGTTAAGTTTGTGTGTCAACCAGGCCTGGTTAAGTGGCTGGGCAGCTGGATGTAGTATTCCCCATGATGAGACTGGTAATTAACTCCATGGTGGAATCTACTGTGAGCAGCTGAGTAGCCGCTTTAGGGATGTGGTCTGTTCCCTGTATATAAGGAGAAGCCTTGGGGAATGGTCTCTAGCTTATGGCACACTTGAACCCAGCATGTAGCCATGCCACTATTCAGCATCCTGCCATGCTCTGCCAACCTTGGTTGGGACTTTCAATGGTCTTGAATTAATGGCCTCTTGTGTGGTTTGGTAATAATGGGGCTGTGCCTTTCTACTTGTCAAACTTGGGTTTGTCAGCCTCAGCAGCCAGCAGCTGAGTGAAGAAAAGCCTCCAGCTTCAATGGGCCGGGAGCAGGAGGCAGAGCTGGAGCCCAAGGTTGAGGGGCTTTCACCCAGCCTCTAGAGCCTGGCACTTTGAACTCAGACTTAAAACCCCCAAACTAAGAGAATAAACTGTTTCTTCAAGCCATCCCATTTGTGGTATATTCTTGTCAGAGCAGTACTAGGTAACCAGAACAGGACCATTCCCTGGAGAAGGATATAATGCTTGGTAAAGTGAAGGGTCAATGAAAAAGGGGAAGGCCCTCAACAAGATGGATTCCATTGCAACAATGGGCTCAGGTACAGCAAGGATTGTGAGCATGGCACAGGACCGGGCAATGTTTTATTCTGATGTACACAGCGTTGCTGTGAGTTGGAGATAGCTTGATAGCTAACAACCAAGAACAGCATTTGGATGTATGACTTACATAAACCAATACATTCTTCTATCATTTAAGTAAATCTGAGGTGAAATTGCAGTCATTAGAAAATAAAGGCATTGAAACCAATATTGGAGGTAATATTATTTTTGGGAAAATTTTCCCATCATTAGAAATAAGCAGGCCCAGATCCTATTCCAGTAACTGACTGTATGACCTGGGGGTAGTCATTAAGCTTTTTTATACTTTTTTCCTTACTTATAAAGGAGTTATGGAATATATGCCATTCTTCATGTTATGTGGTGTGTGAGCATCAAATGAACTAATAATTTTGAAGGAGGATAAACTGGAAACCCTGTGGGAATTGAATTTAGGTGATATTACCATCAGAAGATCTTGCAGCCATCAACAAGCTTATTATAGTACATTGCTCCTTTTTCGTGCATTGCAAGAGACAGGAATAATTCATCACGATTTGCACTTCTACAAAACACTTGATGAAAACAAGAGTGGAAGTTTCTAAAGCAAAGTGGATTTCATTAGGCTGCTTAATATGAGTATTTATAGCCAAATTGTTTCCCAATTGACTTCACAATCTCATTTGTGATTCATAATTCTTAGTGAATAATTGCAATTATCATCTACTTAATGAGACAATTATTCTCTCTCTATCCCACTATCTTTAGCTTCCTTTTGGTGAAACCTTGCATTCAGTGCTGTATGTGTCATAGAAAGTTAGTCCATCAGGAAACTAAATCCGTGCCAAATCCCCAGAACACCAAGCCCTGGGACAAGAAGAAAAGAGCCAAGTGTGAAGCAGGACAACACATAGAAAACAGTCTGGAAATGATCTTCTTTCTTTCAGATATATTTCCCCCTAAACATTTTTTATGATTGAACTATATATGTGGATATGTTTGTGTGTGTGTATACATGCAATTATGAAGTACATTCTAAGAAAACCCTAAATAATGTAAGTAAATTTACTCAACTTGGTCTAGAATAAGGGGAAGCCATGCAAGGAGCTCTGGTGGTATAGTGGATAAGCATTTGGCTGCTAACCAGATATCAGTGTTTCAAACTCACCAGCCACTCCTTGGAAGGAAGATGGGGCAATCTACTTCTGTAAAGATTTACAACCTCAGAAAAACATAGGGGTCGCTGTGAGTCAAAATCGACTCAATAGTAGTGAGTTTGGTTTTGAGGTTTTTTTTTTTTTTTTTTTTAATGTTTAAATCAGCTTTCACACAAGCAATCTGCCAACTAGGGAAGCTCACTTGAACCTGGTGTCCAGTGTTTTTATAGGGGCTTGGTGTTAGACATGTGACCACACATATGGCTAACCTTAGTTTCTATCACTTCTGAAGGTTGAGATGATATTGTGTGTCCCAAATTCAGCACCATAAAACATATTACTACTGTCCTGCATGGCTCCAAACCTCCAGATAAACATCAGGCAGAACAGTCCAAGGGTTTAGAGTTTACCTCCCAGAAGCTAAGAACAAAAGTCATATGTCCCTTTAGGCAAGACAAATTCTACCACATAAGAACATATCATTGGCTCTTGAATGAAGGGCTGCTTTTATTACTCGCTCACAAGCTAATGAATGGCAGCCTCATGCAAGGCAGCTTTTCTTAGCTTTGTACCATCCCTTAACTTTGTACCATTCCTGCCCCCACGGTCCTTAGATATTGTTGAATAAAATGGGTAAACTATGGGAAGGCTGGTGGTTCAAACCCATGAGCCACTCCTCGGAAGGAAGATGGGGCAATCTACTTCCGTAGTGATACTGCCTCGGAAACCCAAGGAAGGGTCGCTATGAGGCGGGTCCGACTCAACGGGATATAACAACAACAACAACATGGGAAAGCTAATACATGTCTCAAGGAAAATGCAGTGAGTAAAAGCTGGCCTTGAGAAGGTAACTGTACTGATACTTGGCATGATCTGCACAGAGCTGGCACAGGTGACGCCCTGAGGATTGTGTATGAATTTGACTTCACGAAACTTGCTTTACAGAGTCTAATGGATCATATGCTTTAAAATACATGTCCAGAAAAAGGAGGTGGTAGAACCGAACCCATGCATCACTTCAAGGACTGATGGACCTCGTAACTCATTTGGCTAAGATGTATTCAGCATCATTATCTTACACACGCCTAAAATAAGGTGGTTATGTTTTTTGCCACTGAAGAGAGCAATGTCCATGGCCAGGGAAATGATCTATCAAGGAAACGGGCAGAATACCTTGAAATTGTCAGTGAAGTGTCTTTTTACTTTGGCTGTTGGCTGAATAGAGAGATAGGGTCACAGATTGTAAAGCTGGAG
>NW_006921651.1:821202-822293 GCF_000298275.1 Orycteropus afer afer | reverse complement strand
TAAGCTTTACTACATTCATGGACTTTAAGAAAAATAGATGCACAAACTCCATTTCACAGATAAGGAAATTGAGGCCCAGATAGGTGAAATGATTGACGCAGCTTTTCAGAGTGAGTTAATATACCAGGAAGGATTCTCACTCCCCTTTGCTCTTCTGTCCAGTATACTACACTGTCTTCTCAGAAAGCTCACATATGTTTAGTTATACTTGAGCACAACCAGAAATTATTCTGGTTAGTAAAATGAAATTTTTCTTGCTGTACACAGGATGAAATGGTGAAAGGACATTTATTCTGTTAACAAGGGAAAAATAATATATTACAGATTTTTAAAGTGTGAGATCATTTTAAGAAATAGCTAGCACATATGGGGAACTCTCTATGAACAAGTAATGTTCAAATAATTTGACATCTACTATCTTGCTTACTATAATCTCCTTTACTCTGTGTCACAAAGAGGGTAAATAATTTGTCCTGAATCAGAGGATTACCTATTGGCAGAGTGGGGATTTGAACCTGAGCTACTGGACTCGAGAGCTGTTATTTTCCACTAATATGCCACAATACTGCTCTGTTTTTAAATTAACCATTTTAAGATGTTAGAAACAACATCTTTTCTTTCTGGGGGAAAAAAAAAGGTCATCCATAGTCAGTGGTTTTATGTTTTTTTCATCTTCTATAACAACATTAGCAAGAAAGGGAAAGCAGAGACTCTCATTTGTGCAGTGTTTACTCTGGAAGAAACTTGGTGACTCACACACTAACACTTTGCTCTCTGGGCCCACATATGGAAGGAGAAGAAATGAACATTAATTAAGCAGCATACATCTTTGTCAATAATAATGAAGCATGACTGCTCACCTCTGGAATATGAGATCATTACAAAGAGGCGTGAAGCACATGCAGACCCAACTCTGTTTGCCTGGTAAAGAGTGTGGAGGGAAGACTGGGAAACAACGCAAAGGGTGTGAGGAGCGTCACCTACTATTTTTCCCTTTAAAGTTGTGGCCGAGATGGAACATGGATTGGCAGATAGGGAGCTTCTCTAAATGTCTGTTCCTAAGGGCTTTTGATAGTGTGAGGATCTTTCTA
>NW_006921651.1:819197-820447 GCF_000298275.1 Orycteropus afer afer | reverse complement strand
GACTGTCTCATCTTTCTCCTGAGGAGCAGCTGGTGGGTTTGAACTGCCAACCTTTTGATTAGCAGCTGAATATGTAAATCACTGCACCACCAGAACTCCCTGAGAAAGGCATTAGACAATATTTAATTTTTACTTCACTCTTCAAACATACTATAGAATTATCAAGAGGAGAAAGAAAGTCTACTGCATTTATCCATATTTATTTAAGTGTTTAAATTTTTATTGCTATAAATATATACCCATATTTTTGCTTTTGCCATGTTTGTTCTTTCTATATGATGTTCCAAGATTCCTTATCTTATTATCTTAGAGGACTTCCTTCACCCTCTCTTTTAGAATAGGTCTGCTGGCAACAAATTCCAAGTTTTCTTTGTCTGGGAATGTCATGATTTTCCCTTCATTTCTGAAGAATATGTTCACTGGGTATAGAATTCTGGGTTGGCAGTTCTTTTCTTTCAGAACTTGTAAATTTCCTTCTGGCCACCATGGTTTCTGGTAAGAAATCTGCTGTCATTTGGGTTCTTTTCCCCTGTAAGCACTATGTCATTTCTCTCTTCTTGTTTTCAAGACTTTTTCTTTGTCTAAAATGTTCAGAAATTTGACTATGGTATCTTGATATGGATTTCTTAGGGATTATTCTGTTTGGGGTTCATTAAGTTGTTATTAGGTGCTGTCGAGTTGGTTCCTACTGATAGCAATATATGTGCAACAGAATGAAATGCTGTCTGGCCCTTAGCCATCTTCATAATTATTGTTATGTTTGAGCCCATTGTTGCAGTCACTGTGTCAATCCCTCTCACTGAGAGTCTTCATCTCTTTTAGTACCCTCTACTTTACCAAGGTCTTCTCCAGGGACTGGTCCCTCCTGATAACATGTCCAAAGTATGTGTGATGAAGTCTCACTATCCTTGCTTCTGAGGAGCATTCTGGCTGTATCTCTTCCAAGAAAGGTTTGTTTGTTCTTCCAGCAGTGCAGGGTATATTCAATATTCTTCACCAACATCATGATTCAAATGCATCAATTCTTCTTTGGTCTTCATTATTCATTGTCTAGCTCTCGTGGATATGACCAAAAAATCAAACTCACTGCTGTTGAGTCGGATCCAACTCATAGCAACTCCTCCTTGGTTTCTGAAGTGGTATCACTACAAAAGTAGATTGTCCAACCTTCCTTCTGGTGGCTGGTGGGTTTGAACTGCCAGCCTTCCGGTTAGCAGTCAAATGCCTTAGGCACTATGGCACCAGAAATA
>NW_006921651.1:817288-818697 GCF_000298275.1 Orycteropus afer afer | reverse complement strand
ACACTCTGGGCCTGGTATCTTTTGGGGATTGGTAAAACTATCTCTATGTTATCTCATATTTGTCTACTCAGATTTCTATCATCTTTTCTGACTTTCCTTTAGGTTTTATGCTTTATTCTTATAAAATATCATTCAATATTTACTCGGAATTTTTCAAATGAATTTGTTTTTAATGCTATCATTCTTAATGTTGTCATTTTATCCTCTACCATTCTCTTAAACATTTTTGGGGATTGATCAACTCTACTGACTTTATTTTGAATTATATAAGTCACATAACTGCATTATGCCTTATTTTTTGAAATCTTTTATGTCTTTCACATTTTTTCCTTCAATATATGCCTATTTAACTAACAAAAATTTATTTTCTCTCGTCTTAAACTAAACTCTTTTCCTTATTACAAATTTACCCCTCACTGATTTAAAGTACACAAGTTGTCCTTAAGTCAGCCATTCATAACCTAGGGAGTTATTGTATATAGATTTACAATAGAATTTAAAGGAGCAAGAGAGTACAACAGGGACAAAAAAAAGCAGATAGAGCAGAACATTATTGATAGGAATGTCTGGTTCAAAAATGTGAGAAATGAAGCCAAAAGAATATGTTGTTGTTGTTATGTGCCGTCGAGTTGGACCCAACTCATAGCATCTCCTCCTTGCAATGTAAAAATGAAACAGAATATTGCTATGAAAGATGCATGCTCATCATTCATTCAAGAGAATCTTCCTAAATGCCTGTTAAGGACAAACTCCTGGGGGTGGGGTAGTTGTTGTTGTTGTTAGGTGTCATTGAGTCAGCTCTGACTCATAGCGACCCTGTGTACAACAGAGCAAAACATTGTCGGGTCCTGTGTTAGCCTCACAATCTGTTCTAGCCTCACAATCCTTTCCACACCTGAGCCCATCGTTGTAGCCACTGTGTCAATCTATCTCATTGAGGGTTCTTCACCTTTTTCGTTGACTCTCCAATTTACCAAGCATGATCCAATTATTAATGGATGTTTACAGCTGTTTCTTCCCATTTTGAGTCATGCCACATTAGCGAATGGAAGTCCTGAAAGCTTTACTCCATCCACATCATTAAGGGCGGCTCTACTCTGAGGAGGCTGTTCTCCCCCTGTCATATATTCTGAGTGCCTTCCGACCTCAGGGGCTTATCTCTGGCACTATATGGGACAGTGTTTCAGGGCTACTTATAAAATTTCCAGGAATATATCAGACGGTGTTTCACTGCTATTCATAAGGTTTTCACTGGCCGATTTGTTGAGAAGTGGATGGCCCCTTCCTTCTTCCCAGATTGGCTTAGTCTGGAAGCTCCACTGAAACCTGTCCACCATGGGTGGCCCTGCTTGTATTTGAAATACCGGTGGCACAGCCTCTAGCCTCATAGCAACACACAAGCCACCACA
>NW_006921651.1:810188-812843 GCF_000298275.1 Orycteropus afer afer | reverse complement strand
ATGACATGAGACAAAGTATATGTGAACTGCTGTATGAAAAGTGAATTTACTCTGTAAATCTTCACCCAAATCCTAATAAAAAAAAAATTGATAATATATGTATTTGTACATATTTAAAAGAAATATCAGGATACACTATGATTTGAATACCAAAATATCCATCTGTGTCTTTCTTCAACAAATGAATTATTGTAAAGTGATTTACAAATCTTATATGCCACATGAATACTAAATGATTAAACTCAGAAGTAGAAGTAGGCATAGAAGTCTGTATTTAGGGGTTACACATGTTTGGAGAAATATTTTGTAAACTTTTGGAGAGGAATAAATCTATAGCTCCCAAATGATAATCAGTGTGAAGTTATTAAAGGTATCTGAATACTCCTTGATCTAAAAACAATAGAAAGTTTGGACGTTGCACAATTTTTTAAATGTTCTTTCTTCATTGGTTTCAAATTTTGTGGGGCCTTATGTAACATCTTGTGACCCCAGTGGTCCCATAAGAGGAACTTAAAAATACATATGTATAATCGTTCCTGACCATGCAAAAATTGAACCAGTTTATAATTATTCTCACAAATACTTACACCTGCAAGTAATTTTCCTGTAATAAGTAAACTAACCTTGTTAATTGGACTGTTAATGACAGAGGGAGCAGAGTTTAAACTACCAGAAGAGTAGTAGACAGTAGGAAACAGTAGGAAAGGTTTGAGTTCTATTAGGAGGGCAACCACTGCAAAGGGAGGAGGGAATACTCACGGCCATCTCTGCCAATGACAAAAGTTTTACTCTCTACCTATATCTCACAGCTGTGGCTAAGAAGAGTTGCTAAGAAAATCCCTTGAGTGTTGACTTTAGAATTGTTTCGCATGAGAGTAAGCCAAAGATTCTGAGACTCGTCTCCACTATCCCACTAAATTCTATGTGCTTAAATATAAATCATGAGTAACAGTAGTTTAGAACATTAGGGGACCTCCATGTTCTTCTTCCTACAGATGAGGAAAGTGTGACCTAGAATTGATGACTTACCCAAGGTCACCCAGGTCTCAAACCTAGCTCTACTCTTCCTTCCACTGCAACTGTAAACACACTCTGTGTTGGGATTTATGTGCAGAGGCAGAAGGTCAGCAGCTTTACCCTACCTTAAAGTCTTAATATTTTCAACACAATCTAAGCCTAACCCCTTGAAACATAAAATGACCTTAAAATTGTCCAACTATCCTTTCTTATATAGATGAGGAAACTATGAACCAGAGAACCGTAGAAATTTCCACAAGGATATTGCGGTAGTTCAGTTCAGTTTGTGTGTCAGCTTGGCTGGGCCTGGTTGAGTGGCTGGGCAGCTGGATGTAGTATTCCCCAGGATGAGACTGGTAATCAACTCCATGGTGGAATCTACTGTGAGCAGCTTAGTAGCTGCTTTAGGGAATGTGGTCTGCTTCCTGTCTATAAGCAGAAGCCTCGGGGAATGGTCTTTAGCTTATGGCACACTTGGACCCTGTGTGTAGCCTGCCATACTCTACTGACCTGGGGTCTTACAATGGACCTAAATCAATGGCCTGTTATGTGGTTTGGTAACATTGGGACTGTGCCTTTTTACTTGTCAGTCTTGGGTTTGGCTGCCTCAGCAGCCAGCAGCTGTCTGAGTGAAGAAAAGCCTCTAGCTTTGGTGGGCTGGCAGCTGGAGGCAGAGCTTACATCCAAGGCTGAGGGGCTTTCACCCAGCCCCTAAAGCCTGACACTTTGAACTTGGACTTAAAGCCTCCAAATTGTAAGAATAAACTCCTGTTTGTTCAAGCCATCCCGTCTGTGGTATATTCTTATCAGAGCAGTACTAGGTAACCAGAACAGATATGTAAAATGTATATTCATAATAATGCTATCAGCAATAAAAAGTGAAATGATGATTCACTTGTTCTCTTTACTAAGAGATGTTTTAATAAACTTTAAATTTATGTTACCATTGGCCAGCTATGAACTTAAATGCTTTTATGTTTCTATTATATAAAAGTTTAATTATTCAAATCACTCTAAGAGACATGAAATAAATGGTAATTGACTGACCATTTCTTTGTGGAAAATGATGCTACAACAATAGACTGAAACAGAAGGCACAAGGCTGGGCAGCATTTCATTCTGTTATACAGCTCACCATGAATCAGAGCCAACTGGGTGGCACCTAACAATAAGTAAAAGACAATGTCCTGTTGCACCTAACAACAACAAGCCTTGTGGAAATAACTGAACACATAAAAGTGTGTGTCCCAAGGATCTGCATCTCAGGAGTGCTAAAATTCCTATTTTTATAAAAAACATTAAACATTTTGACTTCAGAAACATTTCCTTTTCTTAGATAGCAATATGTTTTCCTTGAAACCTTTCAAATAACCAGATTAACGTGCCATGAAAGTTTGTCTAATTTTTCCAGTTTTTTGTCAGTTGCCAAGAGAAGATGTTAAATCAAAGAGTCAGACTGACATATTTCACTGGTTATCTCTCTCTAGGGAGGGTTTGCAACCTTATATGCATGATCGGGAAAGAAGGATCTCATTTTAAGTTCTGGCTGTTGTTGTTGTTGTTTGCCGTCGAGTCAGCCCCGACTCATAGCGACCCCTCCTTGGGTTTCCGAGGCAGTATCACTACGGAAGTAGGATT
>NW_006921651.1:807347-809658 GCF_000298275.1 Orycteropus afer afer | reverse complement strand
GATGGTTGTTTGCCAGTGGCAAAACAGAATCAATGTAACTAATTTATTTACCTGGAGCAGTATATGTTGTGTTGTTGTTATGTGCCGTTGAGTCGGACCCGACTCATAGCGACCCCTCCTTGGGTTTCCGAGGCAATATCACTACGGAAGTAGATTGCCCAACCTTCCTTCCGAGGACTGGCTGGTGGGTTTGATCCACCAGCCTTCTGGTTAGCAGTCAAGTACTTTAGGCACTATGCTACCACAGCTCCCTGGAGTAGCACATAGCCAACAATAATTCATTCTTGGGATGGGTGGTGACTTTGCTGAGGCCAACATGTTCACTGGAAAAGAGGTCAAAGACAAGGAGGTACTGGGAGAGAGGATAGATCGTGGCTTTCTGCCCAGACCCCAGTCTTTCCTGCCATTGACTGGAGCACCATCTATGAATGTGCCAAAGATTGCATTGTGGAGCGAGGAAACTGCTGTATCCTCTCAAGTGTTAGACAACATCAAGGCCAGACAAACCGTTTTTCAATCTATTATTAAGGAAGAAATGACACTGCCAATTAAAATTTGAGAAAGTATGTCATTTTCCTTTGTTGTTCATTTTGTAATTCTTGAAATAAGTCTTTTAAACTTACACAGACATTGATTGCTATTTCTTATCAGCGTCATGACTGCATGTGTAACAAAGCAATACATAAAGCCCAATAAGCAGGTTTAACCCATCTTAAAATTTCTCTGTGTTCGGGATCTGACTCTTCTGACTTACTCTTTGATTCAGAGGCCTCAGTCTCCATTTATTTCTATATAAAATCCTTTTTTGTGTTAGTCATATTGATGACATAGCATATCTTCTAAACAGTGTTCCACTACTATCTCCTAGATTTTTTTATGCTGCTAATACTATGGGCACCACAGTTAACTGCTTATCTACTAACCAAAAGGTGGTGGCTTGAACCCATCCAGCAGTTCTCTGGGAGAAAGAGCTTTCAATCTGCTCTTATGAACATTACAGTCTAGAAAACCCTCTGGGGCAGTTCTGCTCTGTCACACAGGATAACTATGCATTGGAATTGTCTCAAGGGCACCTAACAAGAACAATACCTATTCAGTAAATTCTGGTCCTGGTATATAGAACGTTTTCAAACAGCTAGTACTTATATTCCTTCTTCAAATGATTACTAAATGGTTTCTTGACTGACCTGCCAAGCGTCACAACTGTCAAGCCATGCCACCAGGAGTTCTGACCAAGTTTGGCTTGTCTAGGCAGTGGATATCATAATCTTCCATAACTTACAGACTGTGGTGGTTATGTTTGTATGTCAACTTGGCTGGACCTGGTTGAGTGGCTGGGCAGCTGCTGGCAGTCATTCCTCATGATGAGACTGGCAATCAACTCCGTGGTGGAACCTACTACAAGCAGGTGAGTATCTGCTTTGGGTATGTCGTCTGCTTCCCGTATATAAGAAGCAGTTTTGGGAATGGTCTCTAGCTTATGGAATGCTTGAACCTTGCATGTAGCTGTGTTGTTGTTCAACAGCCTGCCGTGCTCTGCCGACCTGGGGACTTACAACAGACTTGGTTAATGGCCTGCTGTGTGGTTTGGTAACATTGGGACTGTGCCTTTTTACTTGTCAACCTTGGACATGGCGGTCTCAGTAGCCAGCAGCTGTCTGAATGAAGAAATGCCTCTAGCTCCAGTGGGCCAGGAACAGAGGCAGAGCTGGCCCCCAAGGTTGAGGGGCTTTCACCCAGCCCCTAGAGCCTGGCACTTTGAACGTGGACTTAAATCCTCCAAACTGAGATAGAATAAACTCCTGTTTGTTCAAGCCATCCCATTTGCATTATATTCCTGTCAGAGTGGCACTAGGCAATCAGAATACAGATATTGTCAGACTTCATCCTGATTTCTGAGATTGAAATATAAACAAATGACCATCTCAAAACTGATGAAGCTCACTGTATTAAGTATCAAACCATTGGCCTTCCATTCTTTGGTAAGGGAAAAAGCAAATATAACAAAATAAAAACAAAAACTCTCCTTTCTACTTTTCCCCCTTTTGCTCTGGCTGCTGCTAAGTCAAAGATGTCTCCCCTGCTTTTTTTGAGAGCTCAAGGAAGAGCTCTTTTTGTGATATTTGGCCCCACATAAGAATTTTCACTGGAATCCAATTTTATGAACAGAATCATGGCTTTTCCTCAGAAGTTTTGGTCATCTTAGAGTCTGGGGACTTTCCAAGACATAACCAATTACATGACAGCACAGTTTAAAGAACTCTTATCTGCAGGGCACCAGGCTGGAGACCCTGAGCCATTCCAATGAAAC
>NW_006921651.1:795655-807212 GCF_000298275.1 Orycteropus afer afer | reverse complement strand
CCACCAGCCACTCCTCAGAAGGAAGATGGGGCAATCTACTTCCGTAGTGATACTGCCTCGGAAACCCAAGGAGGGGTCGCTATGAGTCAGGTCCGACTTGATGGCACACAACAACAACAACAACAAAAGAATCCAAATGCCTTCTCAGTTGATATTTGAAATGACACTTTCTAGAACTAGCTTGACTCCTTTGGGTAAGCTGTTGATTGGCCCACAGTGGGTTTTCCAAGTGGGTTTTGGAATAGACTGAGTGATGGGAGGGTAGGAAATACTGAATGGCTGTGTGCGCATTACGTGTTCCTTGCACATGGTGCATTAGGCAGACAAAATGTTTTATGTCCTGTTCTATCAATATGTATGCCCACAAAATGACTCTTCTCTATCATCCTAGTTCATCCATTTATAAGCCTTTCTGGCATTCTGTACACTCTATTTAACCTTTTCCATTTAACAATTAGAGGGAAGGGGAGTGGATAATACTATTCTGTGAAAATTATCTATGTACTCAGTAAATATTCTGTTCACTGAATCATTGATATACTATCACTGATATACACTGGTATCATTGAATACTGAGAAACTATTACCTCACTCCTATATCATTGGGCAATGATTATTGAGACTCCACTGGTTACAAGCCTTCTGAGGAAACATAGCCTGAGCACAATGGATAAATTAAACATGTTTTCAATGAAAAATAAGTGACCATGGGAGAAGTATCTTGGGGCATGAAAAGGGACATGCTTTGGGAGACTAAATTGCACTCTTCCTCCTGGACATTTCTGCCTTCTGTCCTATTGAACTGATTACTAGTTTGCCATATTGGCCACATTTCCCCTGTGGATAGCTCCTACACCATTCTGAAGGTATTTTTCCCATGTTTGTCCCCATAGGGCACCCCATACCATCTCTCTCTGACTCTTGTTTGTCAGTAACACTTCTGTGTACACCTCAGCTATCTGTATGTTTCAATTGCCCACCTTGACTCTGATCCACTCATATGGAGGCCTCTCTCTACCCACCATCTCCAACCCACCAACCATAGGGAAAGTGCTATAGGATAGAAAGTAATGCAGATGACACCTTTCTGCTTTCAAATAGCTTAAAATATACTTGACTAAGTCTAAAACACACAGGAAAACAAAGCAGAATAAATGAGTTTGTGCCAACCCATCATTCCTGAAATAAGAAACACTGAGCTCAGTATAGTCCCAAGTAATTCTCTATGAACAAGTTTCATGGTCAAATGCATTTTGGAAATGCTACATTATCATATTTCAGTTGTTGAGATCCACAATGTATAGTAGAGTGCGGGCAGTCCCTGAATTATGAACGAATTCCACTCCTAACTAAGTCTGTCTTTAAGTCGAATTTGTACATAAGTCACACCAGTTAGGTACAGTTCACATCTACTGTCAGTCAAATGTCTGTCTCAGTATATAACATACTTCTCTATGCATAAAAAACATTAAAGAAACACTTAAAACATTAAAGAAACATTAAAGAAACACATTAAAGATATACTAAACATCTTTAACATAATAATATAGTAATAATAATGTTTTGATGCATGTCACTATGTATCACCTGTTTATTATTATGAACCATTTATATACCTCAAATTTTTAATATAATAGGCTCTATAGGGATTAGATTCTAACCACAAGTTGTATATAAACTGGACATTGTAACCTGGGGACTGCTTGTGTTAAAAGACCTGAGAAACTCTACCCTAAAAACACTAGTTTGACTTGAAGTGTGCCAGTGTTGCCCCAGATTACCTGACTATGGGGTCCTCTTTAATATGTAACATCTGATCATATTCTGGACATTAGTAGTCCATGAGAGCTTTTGGGAAATCTTGTGTGAAGTACATATTGTGTACTTTTCCAACAGCATTATCGTAGTATCTACAATGGCCCTTATTTAAAATATTCCAGTAGTCCCCTTTCTCTGAGGTCAAGCCCTTCCATGATCTGGCCACAAAGCACCTTTCCGGGTTCATCTTCTGCTCTCTCCCTCTGTGCCTCTGTGCTGTGATTCTCTGTCTGCCCCTCCACATCTTCATCTTGTGCACTCTGCCATGTGACTCAAGAGTCTAACCTCCATGGATGGCACCTCTCCAGCTTCCAGCTGGGTTTGGGCAATGAGAAACAGCAGGGATATCAGAAGAGGACACTTGGATGCTGAGGCAGTCATTCCCTGAACTCTTTACTGCCAGGCTACAGGTTGGTGGTGGGTTTATTCTTCTACTAAAGGCCCAAACTCCTGTCATATAGCCCTTTTCTATATCTACAGGGTTCTCCTTCCTCTTGTTTCTTCAGGCTTTAGGGTTCTAACTGTTTCCTGCTACCGCCAGTCTTAGAGTGCTTTACCAGCCTTTGTTGGATTTCTTTAACCCTTTTCAAATACCTTGTAAAATTAATGCCCTCTTTTAGAGGCACTCTGTTTCCTACTAGGACCCTTTCCGGAACAACAACATATATTCTGAGACTATTGATTCATCATCTCAAAGAACACATATTTCCACTAGCTTCCTCATGCTGGTCTCTGAAGTTGGAGTGCCATTTCATTCATTTTTTTACCTATTGTTGTGTTATTATGTGCTGTTGAGTCGGACCCAACTCATAGTGAGCCCTCCTTGGGTTTCCGAGGCAGTATCACTACAGAAGTATATTGCCCAACCTTCCTTCTGAGGAGTGGCTGGTGGGTTTGAACCGCCAGCCTTCTGGTTAGCAGTCAAGTGCCTTAGGCACTACACTACCAGAGCTATAGGCATCCTTTAACCAGTCATAGTCCTCTCCAGTGGTCACTTTTCTCTTTCAGCTTTTCCTGCTTTCAAAAACCAGAACTACTTCTTGTATCAGGTTCCCATATATATTAAACAGGTTGTTCCAGTGTTCTGTCCCTCAGGCTTGAACCCTCCATCACATTCATCACAGTTTATTTTAGCTAGTAAGTTCTCTATATGGCTTTGTTGAATTGGGTTGAAGTGAGGCATTGCATAAAGCTTCCAGGAGGAAATAAAAGATTATGTCTAATTCTTACTATTTAACAACTTTTTTCATTCCTGCCTGTGTGGATTTACTTTTTCAGAAAAGTCTTTGATGACAACAAATGTAAAAATCCAGAGTACCTGTCACTTAAATACTTTAGCAAGAGGAAATGCATTGCTCTTCTTAACAATATTTTGATTATGGTAAGATTGCTACATGTCAGCAAGAGATTGGTCTCAGCAAACAATCGGTGTCCGTTGTATGAATGCAACATGCCTTGGAGAACTAATGCTCTGTCATTCACATCAGTGCCTTTGAATTCTGCTAATGATGATGGGCATATTCTGCTCCTTTCTTCTCCATTTAGGGTGTGGGTCATGACATAGGACTTGCCATTCAGATTAACCCAATTGCAACAGCCACAGATAGTTTGGGAATTAGTGTATGATTCAAATTGGCTTATAATAATCCTACCCAAGATTTTGCTAAAACCATTGGGAGAAAAATTCACTTTGGGACCTGTGAGCTCTAAGGTTCACAGGTATTTTTCATTTTCGTCAGGGTTGTTGTTGTTAGGTGCCATCAAGATGACTGAGACTCACAGTGATTGCCATGTGACAGAGTAGAACTGCCCCACAGGGTTTTCTAGGCTGTAATCTTTATAGATTGCCACGTCTTTCTCCTGTGGAGCCACTGGTTAGGTTCAAACTGTCAACCTTTCGGTCGGCAGCCAAGCTCTTAACCATTGTGCCACTAGGGCCGGTTATCTTATAATGATAAACCACCTTCAAATCACTGCATTAGCACATCAAAGATTTCTTTCTCTATCTTTTACAGCCCACTGTAGCTTCAAGGAACTCTCCAGGCTTCTGCACATGGTAACTCACGTATCTAGTCTAATCAAACTTCCCCATCAGAGAGCTACATCACCAGGGGCATATGTAACTTCTTTGGTCATTGTTGTGGGCAAAAAGATGCTGGGGAGGTGTGAGCATGAGATTTTCACTGCATCAGCCTGTTAGTGACACATCACTTTCTCCTGAAGCACATTGGCCAGAACTAACGAATGGCATGGCCTACCTAGTTGCAAAAAAAATACATATAGGTGAGCATTACCACTCCTGCCACAGATTCTGATTTTTTGGAAACAATCTCCTATCCATGCAGAAAAACTCTAACAATGAAGCTAAGAAGAAGAAGCAACAAAAGGCATGGGTTATAGATGGAAGTTGTTGATGAAAAGAGTTAAGGCCTGGACCCACCTATGGTGAAGACTTAACATATTGTATCTGCTGCAGGCATTCAAAAAGTCATTCAGAAAGGCAAAAGCCAGGCTTATGACTGTGCTTATGTGTGCATGTGTGTGTACATTATGCACATTAAGCATGTGAAATAGGCATGCACCCTGTTGCTGATGAGACATTAAAAAAAAAAAGGAAAAGAAAAAATGACATGACTGAGAAAAGCAATATAAAAAAATTGTCACGGAACTCATACTGCCAGCATAGACACTAATCTACACGTAGCTTTCGGTTCTGCTATGTGGGTGAATAAGCAAGTTAGACAGAAGGGAAAGTAGACCTCTGTAGCTAATTAGAAACTAGGAAAGCAAAGCCAGACTTACCCTTTATTTAAACTTACAAATCTTCTAGGGAAAGTGTTTGGCTGTGGCTTGTTGAGATATAAGATAAGCTACCAAAATGAATTACAGACAGGAAGCTGCTCTCTGGCTTTGAAAGCCCCATATAGAGAATTTGAGTCCATATATTGTGAATCACAAAAGGAGTTTCTAATCTTTAAAATCCAATAATGGCAAGGCAGTTGGCTTTTATTTGGTGCCTAAAGTGTGACAGATATTGTGTTAAACCCTTTAAGTTATATCAGTTATAATTCCCAATAATACAGGGACACCAGGCTCAATTGGCACCACATAATACATAAAAATCTTGTTCCACAACCTATTTTGGTGAGTAGCGACTGGGGTCTTAAAAGATTTTGAGCGGCCATCTAAGATGCAGCTAATGGTCTCCTCTCGGCTGAAGTGAAGAAGAGTGAAGAAAACCAAGGGCATTTGCAAACAAGCAGCCCTAGGACATGATGGCCCTTGAGACCAGAAGAACTAGATGGCTACCAATGCCAACCACTCGGGAAGGGATCAAACTGGAGATCCTGGGTAGAGTGGGAGGAAAAATATGCAAAAAAATTTAAAAACACAATAACAACCAGAATTACTGGTTGGATGGAGTCTGATGGGACCCCCAGGACTATGGCCCTGGGATACACTTCAGGCCTGGGATAGGACTCACTCCCAAGGACTGGCTCTCAGCCCAACAGTAGAAAGACTTACATGTAGAACACCCAGCCCAGGGTGATGCACCCACCTACTCTACAGAAATACACCTCTTGGAGCAATCGGCCATGGCACCAGAGGGGCAGCACTGACATGGAGGGAAAGCTGGACAGACACAGGAGTGCATAACTAAGAAGGGCACAGGGATTGGGGCGGGGGTCCACTGGGAATGGAGAGGAAGAGAGTGGGTTAGGGTTGGGGATGGCAATTGGGGAGTGAAACCAAATGTACCCAACTTGTTGAATGTAAAACAAATTCTGTTCTGTAAATTTGCACCCAAAGCAAATTGAAAAAAAAAAAAAAACAAAAAAAACCAATAATACAATCAGCTTGATAATATTTTATTATACAAATCAGAGAATGGAGGCATACAGTTGTTACATAATCTGGAGAAGATTGATAAGAGATTATGCTTTGCCTGATGAAAATTAAGACGTTGTATAGCAGTCAAATGCCTTAGGCCCTATGCCACCAGAGCTTGTATTTAAAAGTAAATTATACTTGAGTATTTATATTTTGGGGGCTGTGGTGGTTTGGTGTTGGAATTTTTGTTTCCTATGCAGAAGACCTGGGTTCAGTTCCTGGCCAATGAATGTACTGAGACATAGCCACAACCAACCTGTCCCTCAGTGGAGGCTTGTATGTTTCTATGATGCTGAACAGGTTTCAGTGAAGCTTCCAGACTAAGAAAGAGCAGGAAGAAAGCCCTGGAAGTCTACTTCTGAAAATCAGCCAATGAAAACACACAATCATTAGAT
This sequence comes from Orycteropus afer afer, assembly GCF_000298275.1. Lineage (NCBI taxonomy): Eukaryota > Metazoa > Chordata > Mammalia > Tubulidentata > Orycteropodidae > Orycteropus > Orycteropus afer. The sequence goes on along the minus strand of NW_006921651.1, from coordinate 801,108 downwards.
CCACGAAAGATCCTGGGGATGGCACAGAACTGGCCAGCATGTCGCTCCACCGGCTGTGAGCTTACCAGTGTGTGGCGCAGGCTCCATTGCAGCTACATAATTATACAGCGAAGAACACAGCAGCAGCGTTTCTATTTTAAAGGCCTTGCTTTATGGCTATCATGTGTTACACATGGCATCTGGTAAAATAACTTGAAAACTTATTGTCTTTGGATTACTAAATGAAGAGCTCAATTTTTGAAATAAGAAAGGGGATATATGAGTAGAAACTGGACTGATTTCTTCCTCGGATCCTTCCAGAGCTGAGGTCTCATCATTTATCCCAACAGCAAGCAAAATACCAAAAAGAAAGTAAGTGATCCTGCCCGCTAAACGTGGCAAACCTGTATAGAAGATGGTAAGTCCTTGTGGACAATAAGCTCACTTTGATAGGATTTCTCTAGCAAATGTTAAGTTCAGGTCCTTTGTGTTAAACAGTCTCAATTTGAATTCTAGCCTAGCCACTCAACTATCTTCTGGGCTTTCAGAAAATTAGGTAACCTTTTTAGATCTCAGTTTTCTCACCTTTAAAGTGGACATGATAATACTCAAGAATAGTTAGACTTTTTATAATTATTCAGATGATCCATATAAAAAGGCTTATCAACCTGTCTGGCACACTACAGGAACTTATAAAATATTACCTTTCATTGTCATTGTCTTCATCATGGTTGTTGTCATAATCACCAACAGCATTGTCATTGTATAATCATCAGAATTGTCATTATTAGTCATAACCTCTTTTCCCTCAAGCACAATGAAGCAACTTACTGGCACCAAAGATTATCTTCTTGATGATCTGTGTTAATTTCTGGAGGACGGGCTGAATTGCAATTCATTTTGTTGTTGGCTTTTTGTTAGTACCTCCTCCTCCCCGCCCCAACCTGATTTTGTAATTAGGGACTGAAAAAAAAAAAAAAAAAAAAAAAAACCCACAGTGATTCAAAGTTAAGACACTTATGCTAATTGGATTTAATTGCAATTTAACAGGTAGGAGTTAGTGGTTTCTGAAACATAAGCATGGGATAATTGGAACATTTTGTTCAGAGTGTGGACAGTGCTGCTGTGTGGAGTAAAACATCAGAGAATATAAACAACGTGAGGCCAAAAGGTCCGCGCTATTTTCTATAAACAAAGAGGCATTTAATGCTGCAGGTATGGTTAAACTTTCAACTTTATTTAACTGCAAATCTACTTATTTAGTGTAAAAAAGTCAGCAGGCAAATAACAAAAGAAGGAAAAAATATGAGAAGAAGGCAGTGATTACATAAACCAAGTAGCAACAAATTTCTAGACATGAAACCCACTTACATCCCAATGAAATTATTTCTTTAGGGATACACTGTGCTGGCAAGTTATTGGAGCATCATTCCTTTCATTCTATTTGTGAGGTTAGAGTAATTTTCTTCTACCATTTTTCCTTCCTCCTTCACTATTTTCTCCTTAATTGAACAGCAAGCAATCACAAGGCAGGGAACATATATTGCATATGAATTCTATGGCTTCTCTCCTCTAATTGGTCATGAATAATTATATAGTGAAGAACACAAAAAGAAAATCAGCAGTTAAATCTACGTGAGTGCTCTCCTGGGGCAAGTTAGTGTGCATGTACGACTGTTACTGGATCCAAACTTGAGGGTTAGGGGAGGCTTTCTGGGAGAAGCAGCTTCTCCACCAACACTCAGAATAAGAAGGAGTTAGTTATGTTGGCCGTGGAGGTGACGGAGGGAAGAATTTAAAAGAAAAGTAAACAGCATGTGTGGAAACAGAAGCTCATGCAGTGATGGAAAGTACACATTGTTTATTATGGTTAGACCATGGAGTTTGGTTGTGGCAATAAGGATTAGAAAGGTAAGACAAGCATTGAAAGGTCTTGAACACTATTCTGACATGACCACATCATGTTCAGATCACTTTGACAATACTGTGGAGAATGAATGGAGCTCTGGTGGCACAATGGTTAAAGTATTTGGCTGCTAACCAAAATGTTGGCAGTTTGAACCCACCAGCCACTCCATGGTAGACAGATGAGGCAATTTGCTGTCATAAAGATTTCCAGTCTTGGAAACCCCATGGGGTAGTAAATGGCAGTGGGGGAAGGTGGTGGAGAATACATTTGAGTAATGTGGAAACAGATAGTGGATCCAATTAAATGATTGTAATAATTTAGGTAAGACATATGGTAGACTGAACTAGGGTAATGGAAGTAGAGAAAAGACAAATGTATATGCATTCAAGAAATTATAACATTAAAATTAACTGAACTTTTCATTTTAAATGAGGAAGAATAACAATTCAAGGATTCTTGAGTTTCTGGCTTAAAAATGGATTTAACTCCTCAGAAGGAAGATGGGGCAATCTACTTCCGTAGTGATACTGCCTCGGAAATCCAAGAAGGGGTCGCTATGAGTCGGGTCCGGCTCGACGGCACATAACAACAACAACAACTCTTCATGGAGGGTGTATGTTTGTGAGGAGGAAGGTGGGACTTGAGGAAATCTCTCATTAGAATAGGAAAGAATAGCTCATGAAAAGATCTGAGAGGGATTGGTCAGAGGCAGGAGGCAAACCAGAAGAATGTAATATCACAGCATCCGAAGGACAAGGACATACAGGGAAAGACAATTATATGTGGATATAGGGGAACATGTGTTGTGTAGCACAGATATTGGTGGGTTGAGGACTGAATGAGATGTGAGCAATGGGAGTGGATACACAAGTCTTTCCTCTCTAATTCTAAAGTGGTGTGGAACAAATGAGAGATGCTTACCTCAGGAATGGAGGCAAAGTGGGTGCCTGTCTTCCCCAGTAAGTCAAATAGGGAGAGAAACAGAGAAACTGTAAACTCCTGGAAAGTGAGATAAAATGGAGCTTATTCAAATACAAAATCTAAATTCCTATTAATAATGGATACCTTGCTATGAGTCAGAAACCACTCAACGGCAGTGAGTTTGGATTTTTTTTTTTTTGTATGTGCCTAATAAGGGAGTTCTGGTGGTATGGTGGTTAACACATTGGGCTGCTAATCAAAAGGTCTGATGGTTCGAGCCACCAGCTGCTCTGCAGAAGAAAGATGGGGGTGGTCTGCTTCCATAAAGATTTAAAGATTTTAAGATTTATGGAATTTAAGATTCCCCATTGGAAAGCCAAGGGGGGTGCTAACTGAATGGAAGTGAGTTTGGTTTTGGTTTTATGTGCCTACTAAGGAGTCCTGGTGGCACAGTGGTTAGATTCTTGGTTGATAACTAAAAGATTAGTTGTTTGAATCAACCAGCTATAGTGAAAGATGTGACAGTCTGCTCCTGTAAAGAGTATAGCCTCAGAGACTCTCTGGGGCAGTTCTACTCTGTCCTATAGAGTCTCTATGAGTCCCAATAGGTGGCAATGGGTTTTATATGCCTAATGAGTGTGAGAGAAAGCAAGAGGAAGGGAGGGGGAAAGAACATAGTCCTACAACTAAGAAGCACAATTTCCTCGAAAATCCCCTTAGAAAATGCCTGGTCACTGTGCTTGCACATTGGCTTCTTCCCAGTGACAAAATCCTGCCACCTGGTTTCCTGGATTCAAAGCTTAGGAGCCCTGGTGGCTCAGTGGTTACATGCTTGGCTGCTAACCGTAAGGTCAGTGGTTCAAACCCAAGAGCCACTCTGTGGGAGAAAGATGTCTGCCTCTGTAAAGATTTATAGCCTTGGCAACCCTGTGAGGCAGTTCTATTCTGTCCTATAGGGTTGCTATGAGTTGGAATTGATTTGAAAGCACACGATGACAACAAAACCACTCACAGGTTGAGGAAAGACAGAAATAGATGCTCCAGAGAAGTCTGCTCTTGTTCCAAAAGCATGGAACCGACTGATTACATAAAAATCATGACTACTAATACATAAATTAATTTAATGTATAACTTGATACATTTTTAAGTACATTAGTATAGTCAGACTCTGTGCTAAGGAATTTGCATGCTTAGTTCTCAATGCTCACAACCACTCAATGAAGTGATTGCTGTTATTAGGCTCATTTTGCAGATGAGGTGCTAAGAATCTGAGGTTCAAAGATACTAATACACTTGCTTCAGCCCACGTATTTGATAAGTAACAAAAGGAGACATTGAATCAGCCCATACTGCTTTTCACTTTGACATGGTGATGGGAAGAGCTCAATTATTATCATCATCATAGCAACACTATGAAACAGCTAGAATTTATATAACAGGTATTATGCTAAGTGTTTTATTTACAGTCATCATTCCCTTTAATCTTCACAACAACTCCATGAAGCAGGTGTGATTGTACTCTCATTTTATGAACTTAGACTCAGTGAGGTTGTATAACCTGTGTGATGTTATAGAGTCATTGTGCTGCAGAGCTGGGATGGTACCCAAGTTGTCTGACTCTAAATCCTCTCCCTGTTGTTTGTTGGTCTGTGATACATATTAATTAAGGATGTGTGCATCCTGAAATGACTATTCTGTGCACTTCTTTACCTGCTTAAGAGCAATAATGTGTGGACCTGTCTGATAGGAGCCCCTACCATGTGCTATGCATTTAGTGATATTTTGGAAGGGATGGAAAGATTAGTCAGAGAGCTCCTGGAAAGGGGGGAGATTATACTCCCAAACTGAGATTCAGAAGAACAATTTTGTCAGCTAAAGAATCTTGTGGAATTATTTTAATGTCCAATCACAAACCAAAAAACAAACCTGCTGCCCTTGAGTCAATTTCAACTCAAGGCAATCCCATGTGTTACAGAGTAGAATTCCTCCATGGAGTTTTCTTGGCTGTAATATTTGCAGAAGTAGTTACCAGGTTTTTCTTTTGTGGTGCTACAGGGTGAGTTTGGACAGCCAACTGTTAGGTTAGCAGTTGATTATCGACCACTTTTCTATAATCCAGGGACCTAGCATACAACCAAGATGTTGCTAAATAATGTCCGGTTTAGAGTTTGAATCCTAGAAAGAGACTGTATTCCTGGATTGGCCTTTTCAGGGTCATTTTTTCTTTACAGAGTTGGGAAGGAGGACATCAACTTTCCTGATACTGAATCAGGAAGTGTTTTGCTCATGACAAACCTATCTGCATAGTTTTACTGCTAGAGGAAGAGAAAGAGAAGCTAAAATTCTTCTACCTCCTGAGAGCAAATGGAGCCAGTGCTGAAATGTTTTTTATCTGTAAGCTGAAGCCAGGGGAAGGAAGCTAAGAAATCATTACCACACAGTTTACACTAAATAATAAATGTGGAGGGGATTCTGTTGGGGACGCACATTAGAAATTTCATGGGTTTTGTTCTCTGTGAGTTGTATGGATATAGTTTGTAGGTATTTCAGGATTATTTTCTCCGTAAAATAATAACAATGGCTTTGCATACCCATTTCTGCTATGTTTCCCACCTCCCCCCCATCAAAAAGAGGCAAAAAAAAA
>NW_006921651.1:787632-795230 GCF_000298275.1 Orycteropus afer afer | reverse complement strand
TTTTTAATTTTTGTCACATTTTTTCATGCTTTGTTTTCTATAATTCAAATAAAATTTATTGAGCACATTATCCTCATCAGACACTCAACTAGGTGTGATGGCTGATAAAATGATAAATAAGACCTGGCCTTTAAACTCAAGGAGCTTGTAATTTATTGAGGCAGACTCAGTATACACACGTCTGTTGTACAAAGCAGATCGCTAGTTTCTATTATAACATAGGTACAAACAAACTGCTTTAGGGGCACAGAAAAGTATGAGATAAACTTTTAAAAAAATGATTATTATGGTTTGGGTAAAAGGAGGGCACAGGACCAGGCAAAGTTTCGTTCTGTTGTTCATTGTGTCACTATGTGTTGGAGCCAACTTGACAGGACCTAACAACACCAACAGGTCTTACCGTTTAGAAGTTGTCCACATGTGAATATCCTGAGTTTTTGTTGTTATATAGCTTTTTGAACTAGTATAGACCAAGTATATTTCAATACAAACTTTCTCCATTTGGGAAAGGAGAACACAAAGCCCAGGGATGCTAATTAAATGATAAATCACACAGAGCTGAGCCGGAAATTCAGACATCTTCAACTCCCTGGTCCTCCTTCGGAAAGCAGTGACAACACTGGCTGATGATGATGATATCTGGTGGTGTGATTTACCCGTTTTTGGTTACTTTCAGCAGGGTGAACCAGAACTGCAATGACATGCTGCCACACCTGCTTCTCAGAGCAAGTTCTCTATTATCCTGACGTACGAGCAGTGGTGGTCATGTATAGTCCATTCATTCTCTCCCAAATGGCCTTACACACATTGATTATCAGTTTAAGGTTTCTGTTGCCAACAGAGTAGTCAAGACCTAAAATTATCCCCTCAATTCTTATGACTCCAGGGCACCCAGCCAGAGTGATATTTATGACTATTACAAACCAGAGAACTCAAGACAGTCATGGCACAGAAATGAGTCAAAACTGTTCTTTTCTCAGAGACACCAAAGTGAAACTGATGGCAAGGCTTCTCAGACCATTCTTACCTCCACACATTCAGAGATAAGGGGTGGAATATAATTATTGAGCATATACTACACACCAGAGCTTCCCTATATGCTCCTGGAATTCTTAAAACATTGTCTTGTTGTTTATGTGCCGTCAAATCAGACCTGACTCATAGCAACCCCTCCTTGGGTTTCCGAGGTGGAATCGCTACGGAAGTGTTCCTTCTGAGGAGTGGCTGGTGGGTTTAACCACCAGCCTTCTAATACCTGGCTTAGAGCTGGCATATCTCAAACACTTTCCAAAACAAAATATGGAAAGGCAAGTGTTATTGCCTCCATTTTTCAGATGAAAAATATTCAAAGTTCAGAGGTTGAGTAATTTGCTAAGGTCATATAACTTGTTAGTGGAGGGGCAGAGGTCCAAACGTACTTCTATCTCCAAATGTCATGCTTTCTAAGAACCTGTGTATCTTAAAGACTGACAGATTGTTACTCTATTCTATGAGTTCCTATAAGACTTTGTCAAATTGCATTTTAGTATTCTCTTTACATAACTATCTGCTTCTCTTGTGAGTCTGAGAGTGCCAGTCCTGGCTACATTAATTAAGATTTTTATGAACATGGCCAATCATTGGATATCTTTCTACCCCATTGTCTTTCTTTAAGAATAGAGATAATAGTTTCATCTCATAAAATTTTTGTTAATATTTAAGTGAGATGTATGCAAGGCCTGCCTACTACACAGTGCTCAAATAGCTATTATTTTATTATTACCCCAGGCCCTAAGAGTACTAGCAAATGATAGTTAATCATGTCTATTCAAGGAGCTCTGGTAGCATAGTGCCTAAGGCACTTGACTGCTAACCAGAAGGCTGGCGGTTCAAACCCACCAGCCACTCCTTGGAAGGAAGATGGGGCAATCTACTTCCATAGTGATACCACCTCAGAAACCCAAAAAGGGGTCACTATGAGTCAGAGATGACTCCACGGCACATAACAACAACAACATTCAATGTGGGAAGAGCCCATGTCTATTTTGTGCATCACTAGCATAATACCCAGCACAGAGCAAAATGTATGAAAGGCGGAACCTGTGTCTAGCAGAAACCTTTCAGAGAAGGAAAATACAAATATTTTCCAATAAAATAAGCAATAGAAAAGTGGTAATAGTGTATTCTCTCAAAGGCAGAAAACTTGCAAGACCTGAAAAAACAAGGCATCCTTGTTGAGTTCAGCTCTCAGACTTTACTGTGAATATATGTTTCTCAATGAAGGAGTGAACAGATTGTTTGAGGGGCTGAATGCAGTGACTATAGCTATGGTAGTTTCCAACCCATTGGCTCTGGACCATGAGGGTTGTTGTTGTTGTTGTTATGTGCCGTCGAGGCGGCCCCGACTCATAGCGACCCCTCCTTGGGTTTCCAAGGCAGTATCACTATGGAAGTAGGATTGCCCAACCTTCCTTCCAAGGAGTGGCTGGTGGGTTTGTACCGCCAGCCTTCTGGTGAGCAGTCAAGTGCCTTAGGCACTATGCTACCAGAGCTCCATTAGAAGGGATTTATAAAACAACATCTGCTAACAAATGTAATAACAAGTCTCACACATAGATGTGCAATGATTTTTAAAATATATACCAATATTACTGTGATTTCTGAAATGTGAATTCATTTAAAAGTTTCCCTTAAGTCTTAATAGTTCTGTTTTTCTGTTCAATAGCTAATACAATGAAAACTATTTGGAGGGGGGCTGTCCATGAAGTTTTTAAAATTAAAAAAGAAGGGAGACACATTAATATAAGGTTGAAACCTATTCTCCTGAAACATTAAAAGTTGATTGCCACTGATCATCTCACCTTCTTTGGTCATGTTGTCAGAAAGGACCATTCTTTGGAGAAGGATATCATGCTTAGTAAAGTGGAGGGTCATCGAGAAAGGGGAAGGCCCTCAATGAGGTGCATTGATGCAGTAGCTACAATGATGGGCTCAGGTATAGCAAGGATCGTGAGGCTGGTATAGGACCAGGCGTGTTTCGCTCTATTTTACATAAGGTTGCTATCAGTCAGCACCAACTTGAATGCACCTAACAACAACAATAGCTATGGTTCCTGCAGAATGTTAACCTTCCCAAGGTGTGGTTACATAGAATTGAGTTATTCTCATAACACAAATCAGGGCTTTCTGTACACTTAAACAATGCCAGAGGAGGAAGAGCCATAATCATTTCCTATTTAATGGTTGATTACTAAATCTGCCCTTATTTGTTTTGTGTATCTCTATATGTAAGTGAAGGGACATAAATATGATTTTGGAAAATATCTTGAAATTGAAGAAATAAGCCTTCCCCACATCCATAGGAATAAAACCCTTGCAGCCCTATTTGCATTACATGACCCCTTCCCTTTTGCTATGGTTGATTGGAAACAGGGGAGGTACTTTGTCTCAAGATAGCCAAAAAAATTCTTTCTTCTAGGAATTTGAAGGTCCAGAGAATCTAGTTGATCTCTTTCCTACAACTAAGGTAATGATAACTCAGTGCTCACATGCTGAATCAATGAAAGTGATTCTATAGACATGGGGACTAATGAAACAGAAACAGGGATCACATAAGAGACCCCATGGATCCAGAAAGAGAGGTTCCTTGAGTTCTAAGAGCTTTCTGGTCCTTCCTAAAGCCCAGATTAACTTCTGGCATTTGAATTCCACGAAACATCATGTATCTTTATTCTCTCATTCAATAATTATTTATTGAGCATCTGCAATGTCTATGGCAGTATTCTTGACACTGCGGATACAGCAATGAAAAGTTAACACAGATGTCTTCCCTGATGAAGCTTATCTTCAAATGTGGAGAACAGACAATAAACAAAATAGATGATTAAAATATACAGTATAGTAGAGAGTATGTTAAGAAAAAGAAAAAAAAAAAAGAAAAAGAAAAGGTGATAGTATGTGTTATGGGTAGAGATTTAGTTTAGGATTGGTGGCCAGTGAAGGACTCACTGACTAAGAAGATGACATTTGAGTGAAGTGAAAAGAATGAAATGGTGAAGATTGAGTGAAAATGAAAGAGTCAAGCTCAAGTGATAATAAAGGAGATTGTAGGAGAGAGAAGAGTTAGTATAAGTGTCCTGGGACAGGAGACTTCTTGAAAGTTTGGACTGAGTAAGTGAGGAAGAGAGCTTTAACAGGTGATGAGGTTAAAGGGATGTCAAGGACCAGAGTGTGTACAGTCTTACAGCCATGGTAAGATCTCCTATTCTCTATTTTACTTTCCAAGTATTGGATCCATTGGATGATTTTGGAAATGACTGGATCATTTGGAGCCAAGTAATGGAATGAACTGTTTAACTTTTAACAGGATCACTATTAGCAATTACAATTTTCCATTTTTGGGTGGTGGGTTAACATGAGATCTCTTCTATTTACAGCATATCAAAAATTCTCAACAATTATAATCTTTGTCTATATGGTTTTTGGACCAAAGAGCAGATCATTGGAAAAGAAAAATGGCCTCCATTTCCTTTGACATTTGTTTCCCCCTTTTTAATAGGTGTGTTAGGGTGGTCTGTCTGTCTCTGAACTCCACACTCAGCAGAGCAGGCTTACAGTTTTGGGATTTGAAGGAGATTGAAGAGCAACCAAGTTCATCTTTAATCATAGTGGAAATACCGTATCTGCAATAGCCTCCAGGGTCCGATGGGTTCATGGTTCTTCTCACTGAAGCTGCTCTTCAATAACCTGGCAGGAAAGGGAGTATGTAGGAAGGGACTACATTTAAGCATCTGTCAAACCATTCTGCACGTTGAATCTCCAAACATCACCATAAAGCTGCATTCTAGAACACCAGGTAAATGGCAATAGAAACATGTATATTGTTAAGGATATATTTTATTTATGGAATCTCATATCACTTAACAGGAGAACAAAATTTTAGAGTCAAATGTGGAATTCCTGTGAGAAGTAATAATTCATTTGAGATTGGACAAGGTTTAAAACTTGGAAAATCTTAAATATTTTAAATTTGGGATACTAAAGAGGGATTAGCTACTAAATCAGTACATTCAGCCTATCTTTTCTTCTTCATAAATTCCTTTGGCACACCAAAGCATGAACACAAATAACAGCACAATTATAAAGCTACTTTCACTGACTTTGGGAGTAGAAGGCCAAAAAGAAGTCTCTCTCTAAAAAGATAGGATAGCTTCTTTGCAATTAGGACCATTAATTACTAAAGTGTGACATGCATGTTCAATTAGAACAGTTTAGGGGCAATCAAATAATTTTACTTTGTAGACAGAAAACCAAGTGGATATTGCAGGAAGGCAGCAGGGGAGGAAAGGGGTTGTGACTCTAGTTGCTCTGTTTTTATCCAATTTGATACTTGCTTCTTTTCTTCTCACCTGGGGCCCTCCATTTTGACGTGTGCAATTTTAAAGGAAACTGGAGGGGAAAATGAATCAAACTAGGCTTTTGCTCCCAGTACCCCGATCCTTGCCAACTGAGAATCACAAAGAGAACTTAGTCTTATTAAAGGGCAGCAGGTCAGACCACAGAATCCACAAAACCACTCTTAAGGCTCAGCGCTCATGCTGGGTATCATTACTGTTGAAACCAATAATCAAATGACTGCACAGCATATCTCTTGCCAGAGAAAAGTGGTGAACTGGGTTGCTGGGCTGTAGCAAGCTTAAAGCATCCAAATGGCGTCAGTGTCATTGCCAAAAGCAGGTCTATTTGCCCTTTTCTATTATTCTCGTCCTCTACTCTGTTTAATCTTTTCCTCCTGTGGATTTTTATACCCTGAACAGAGCCAGCATATGGGATATTTAAAAGTTATACTGTTCCTTTAAACCCATGCTGAAGCAGCGATGTGACTCTAGAGAAGTTTCTCAACCTTGGCACTATTGACATTTGGAGCAGCATAATCCTGTGTTGTTGGGGCTTCCTGCATAGCTGTGGAGCAGCATCCCTGGCCTCTACTCACTAGATGCCAGTAGCAACCCCCAGCTGTGACAACCAGAAATATCTCCACAAAGGGTGCCCTGGGTGTGGTACAGAATCACTGCAATTGAGAACTGCTGCTCTAGAGGTTGGAGCTGTTGGAATGATTGGTTCCTCCTGCAAGGCAGTTCATGCTGGTCACTGGTACCAAGCATTTTCCCAGCAACAGAAAAAGAAAATTAAAATCGCCAGCACAATACCCCAGGCTAAAACTCCATTCATTAGTTTAGAACATTGAAATGGATTTCATGGGTATACTTGCATCGAAGACAAGCCATTTGGCATGTTAGGATTTGTGCAAAATTTCTCAATTCTTAGTTGAGGGGCAGGAATGGGATAGATTTGACAAGTCTGGAGCTTTGTTTGGGCTATTCCACTGATTCATTGGGTGAATGAATTGGGTGAATGAATTGGGTGAATGAATTGGGTGTACATGGGACCTCTCTGTGTCAGTGGCTATAAGATGCCTAATACCATGTAGTGATGCAAGACCATCTCCTTAAAGAGCTTTAAGTGCGAGGAATGGTAGTACATATCAAGCCAAGGTGTCAATACAAATAAATCAACAGTGCAATTGTGGATAGCCAGTTGCCCATGCACTTCAACACGTCAGTAATAGAGTAAAGTGAATTCTAAGGAGAAATATGTAGGTAAGAAGGATTTGTTTGGTTTTCTCATATTAAAAATACTAGCAACTATTTATTGAGTCCTTAATGCACCAGACACTCTTCTGTACCCTTTACATGGATTAATCAATCCTTATGTCAATGCTAGCAGTCGGTATTATTAGTTCCCCCACTTTACTGATGAAGAAACTGAGGCACAGATTAAATAAATTCACCAATATCATGTAGATACCAATCTTCAGACTTAGGATAAAAACCAGCCAGTTTGGTTTTTAACCACTGCAATATAAATGTTGAATCAACAAACATTTGTTGTTTACCTTCTAGGTGTCAGGCGTTCTGCTAAGACAATCAAAGATGAAAAAGTCATGGTTCTTGCAACCTAGATCACCATCTAGCACTGGAGTCAGCTGTAGAAATGAATTATTCCATACGACAGAGATTAGCAAATTAAGGGTGGAACAAAGGAGGGGTGATGCACCCTGACAAAGGGAGCAACGGGGAGTTCATAAAGGAGACAGGGCCTGAGTGAGGCTTTGAGGGATAAATAAGAACTTACCAGAAAGTTGCAAGGGGAACTTCATCCAGAGTCCTTTCTTAGGCTTCACCCTTCCTATTAGATCTTAGACTCTGACACGGAGCCCAGACATCCATAGTTACAAAAAGCTTTCCAGATGATTATATTGAGCAGTTTGGGCTGAGAATCACTGTGTGAGGGCCTTAAAAGTGATAAAATGCAAGTATCCCAGGATACTTGTATCTCAGGATGATTAACACCTGAGCAAGTCAATTTTTGCTATTGTTGTTGTTAGGTGCTGTGGAGTCATTTCCGACTCATAGTGACCCCATGCACAGCAGAAAGAAACACTGCCCAATCCTGCACCAGCTCCATGATCCCTGCTATACTTGAGCCCATCATCACAGCCACCGTGTCAATCCAACTCATTGAAGGCCTCCCCCTCTTTCATCGACCCTCCACCCTAC
>NW_006921651.1:786257-786921 GCF_000298275.1 Orycteropus afer afer | reverse complement strand
TGATTTTAAACCATGTAGTGTCCCCTTGTTCCATTTGAATGACAGCCTCCTGGTTAAGGTACAGGTTCCTCACGAGTACAATCAAATGTTCAGGAATTCCCATTCTTCTCAATGTTATCCATAATTTGTCATGATCCACACAATCAAATGGCCTTTGCATAGTCAATAAAACACAAGTAAACATCTTTCTGGAATTCTTTGCCTTGAGCCAAGATCCATCTGACAACAGGGATGATATGCCTTGTTCCACGTCCTCTTCTGAATCCAGCTTGCACCTCTAGAAGTTCTCTGTCAATATACTGCTACAACCTTTTTTGAATTATCTTCAGTAAGATATTATTTGCGTGAGATATTAATGATATTGTTCTATAATTTCCACATTCTGTGGGATCACCTTTCTTTGGAATGGGTACAAACATGGATCTTTTCCAGTCACTTGGCCAGGTAGCTGTCTTCCAAATCTCTTGGCATAACCAAGTGAGTGCTTCCAATGGGGGCATCTGTTCATCGAAATATCTCAATTGGTATTCCGTCAATTCCCGGAGCCTTGTTCTCCGCCAATTCTTTCGTTGCAGCTTTGACTTCCTCCTTCAGTACTATTGGTTGTAGATCATATGCCACTTCCTGAAATGGATGAATATATCAACAAGTTCTTTTTGGTAGA
>NW_006921651.1:782181-783547 GCF_000298275.1 Orycteropus afer afer | reverse complement strand
CATTCTTCTAGACTTAATTCATCTGCTATCTTCTTGAGCTCTTTTAGAGTATACTCACACTTATTCTTGCCCTAGATCTTGCTTCTAACCCTTATTGCCCGCTGTCTTGTGTTAGATGAGTTCATATCATTCTCCCTGACTGGTCTCTATCTGTTCCTGTCCATTTGCTTGCAATAACCTAGGAACAGGAAGTGCTGGTTGAATGTTGAATTAGATGGTGATGTGAGTAAAACCTAAGCCCATTGCTGTTGCGTTGATTCTGACTCACAGAGTAAAACAGGTCCATAGGCTTTTCTTGGTTGTAACCTTAATAGAAGCAAATTGCCAGGCCTTTCTTCTGTGGTACCGCTTTGTGGGTTTGCCCTGCCAACCTTTACATTAGCAGTTGAGTGTAAACAATTTGTGGCACTTAGGAGTCATTGAGTAAAACCAGACATAACAACCAATTGACTCAGAGTCATGGCAACCCCATGTGTGTCAGTAGAGTTTTGCTCCATTCCTCCAAAAATCTATGGCTGATTTTAAAGTACTAGATTGGCAGACCTTTCTTCTGAGATGTGTCTGGAAGGACTCATAACTCCAACATTTCAGTTAGCAGGACAGGTCATTAATCATTTGCACTGTCCAAGATGCCACAGAGCAATGGAAATGTCTTATCAAGCAATTCATTGATCAAATTCTATTTTTTAAAAAATATTTGAAGCTAAGCTAAAGAAGGAATTTGTTGTTGTTATGTGCTGTCAAGTCAGATCCGACTCATAGCAACCACTCCTTGGGTTTCCAAGGCAGTATCACTATGGAAGTAAATTGCCCAACCTTCCTTCCAAGGAGTGGCTGGTGGGTTTGAACCGCCAGCCTTCTGGTTAGCAGTAAAGTGCCTTAGGCACTACACTACCAGAGCTCATAATTTGATGTTCGGTTCCTATGATCCATTGCAAGATAACTTAAAGAAAGAATTAATAAATCCTAAATCAAATCAGCTTCCAAACCTGGTAGGTCTGAATTGTGGATTTTCCTAGAGCAGAGAACAGTTCTTAAACTTGACTGTGCCTTACTTACCTCAAGAATTGATTAAAAATGGATCCAGCAAGATGGCAGACTAGGCAGAAAGACTACACAGACCCTCTTCAACAAATAAAAGGGAAACCAATTAACACAGACACAGAAGATAATCCTGGACCCCTGAGCATTAAAGGGAAGGATATACAAGTGGACTAAACCCCAACTAGCAGAAGAATTTGCGTGAAAATACCAAAAAAGGAGACATATGGAGCTGCGGTCTGGCAGTGATCCTGATGGCACAGACAGCTTAGAGATTCCCAAGTGCTGGTAGGACTTAAGAATTAACCTAAAAATCAGCCCTGCT
>NW_006921651.1:773320-778911 GCF_000298275.1 Orycteropus afer afer | reverse complement strand
GAAAGCAAAACCTTTCCCTCATTATTTTGTTACAGATTGCTAAAATTCCAACAAGAGTCATTTCTTAGGCTCAGACTCCACCCTTCCTATTATATCGGAAACTGATGTGGGACTCAGGTATTGCTAGTTTTTAAAAGCATTCCAGATGATTGTAATGAGTAGTTTGGGCTGAGAATCACTATGTGAGGGCCCTAAAAGTGACAAAATGAAAATATCTCAGAATTATTAACATCTGAGCAAGCCAATTTTCAGTCATTGTTAACACCTGAAGGTAAATTCATTTATTTGCTCTGTCTCAAGTGACAGCCAGGTGAAGCTGGCTCCCTGTGGGAATGAAACACACAAAGAAGAAATTTAGTTGGAAGAAGCCAAGGTGAACGTTATGGCCACATGGAAGGGAATATCGGTCATCCTGAGGCAGGGCAGAGGTTCATTCTGGTTCAGAAGTCTACTGAACATTTGCCTTTCCACCCCAGATATACTGAAGTAGAATCAACATTTTAACAATCCCCAGGGGATTCTAACATATACTTAAGACTGTTAAAATGTAGATTCTGATTCAGCATACCTGGGGTGGGAATGCAAATTCTCAGCAGGGGTTTGAACTGGAATGAACTGGTTCAAAGCCCTGTCCTGAGGGCAACTTGAGGATCAGAAAAGGAATGTCCAGCTGGGGGTGTTTTAAAAAGAGAAAGGAAGGCAGGAGGCCAGAGATCTCAGAGGCAAACAGTGATGCCTGAGGCCCTCAGGTTCCATCTAGAAGGAAAGCAAGTGAATGAGAAATGTCTTGCAAGCTGAACATGTAAGCCAGGTCATGGCCAAGTCGGGGGAACAGAATAATCTGTGCCCTGCACTTGCCCAGCTTTAGGCAATAAACTGAAGCTCTTCCCTCAGATTTTTCTAGTCTTAAGTGAATGGGATGACAGGGAGCAGAGCCCCAAATTTCTGTCCAGTATGTTGTCTCTGAGGAGGGGCTATTTAAAGAAGAATGTGAGCTAATTTCAAGTGAGGAAGGCATGTTTGAAGGAAAAGGTATTGTAGAGGTAATCACAGCTCTTGCAGAAACTACAAAACTGGCTTGTTCTTAACTGCTATTTGTGGCTAATCACTTCCAAATAACAAATGAATAGCACAGTAAATGTTAGCAGAACAATTTTCTATTAATCAAGAATAATGAGTGAGTAGACTAATTCCCTCTTCAAACATCCCTAATTTTAATGCTGTTGCATGTTGCTGCTTCAGATTGATTACATGGTGATTTAGAGGGAGTGAGACGATAGGGAGGCACAAAATAAAAGGCAGGATATTATTACTTCCTGATACATTCATGCCAGAATAGCAACCTCTCCCATGTGAACGCTTGTAGAAGATGAACATTACCTTCCCATAAATGATCTTAACCCAGGGAGATACTGTCCAAATTTAAGCTTGTTAAGAAGAAAAAAAAAGGCGGGGGTGGGGGGGAGGAGAAGAAAGTGAGAAGGAAGGGAGGGAGCAAAGAAAAATGTCTGATGGCAAATTGAAGCTGTAAAATTAATGCATACACTCTGGAGTAAGACTAAGTGGTTTCTCAAACTTGCTCACTGAGACTTCGGGCAATTTGCTTAAATCCATTGACATTTCATTTATACACTCACTGTAAAGGAGTACATGGAGTGTAGTTATTTCACATCACAGAAGACTGACCTCAACAGTCAGGGTCTTGATCTTCCACAACACCAGAATTTCCAAGAAATTAGATGTGGTTCTAGCCCTTTCAGGAGTACATAATCTAATTGGAAAACCAGCCACTTATGAAACAGGAGCAATGGATGAGATGGTAGTAATCAATCTACAAAGAGTCCCGAGAAATTTATTTATTGTTCAGAGAATGAAGCATTGTACTCATAAGCGTTTCATATACTGTAGGTGGGACCTGGATAACATTTGAAGGCATCATATGATGCCTAAATTGTTACTCCTCTAGGTCTACTCTTCACCCTTATCCACTTACCTCTCGACTTTAGAGGGTGGATCTTTTGGAACTCCATTAATGGCCTCCTATGCCTCCTGACTTCCTGTGGCCCTCATCCAATGATGAACCTCAAGAGGAGATGAGAGGGAAGTAGGAGAATGGAGCTGGGGTATGTGTCCTCCCTCTCCATGGGGGGTTGCTCGTGGAAGATGTCCTCCTTCAGCCATCACAGCTTCTCTATGGACACCGGTCCACTCTCCTTTTGGGTTTCAGTTCCATTTCCTCCCTTCTTTCCTTTAGACTTAGAAAAGGGGATAGCAATTCCTAGCCTGATGTGAGGAATGGACAAGTTGTTACTCTGGTGATTTCCTTGTACCCTGCTTGTAAGTTTGTAAATAGTCTCTTTATTAAATTCTCCTTTAATTATTCTGATATGAAAACATCATCTGTTTCCTTCTGAGTCATAACTAAGACACATAGATTGGAGGATGTTGTTGTTGTTGTTATGTGCCATCGAGTCGACCCCGACTCATAGCGACCCCTCCTTGGGTTTCCGAGGCAGTATCACTACAGAAGTAGGATTGCCCAACCTTCCTTCCGAGGAGTGGCTGGTGGGTTTGAACTTCCAGCCTTCTGGTTAGCAGTCAAGTGCTTTAGCCACTAGGATCAGGCAATAAGAACAAATGCAAAAATACGTTTAATTTACAGCAAGTTTACTTAATATAGAGTACTGGCACATTCCTATGAAGGAGGTGAGTGATTAAATTGAAGGAAAAAAAAAAGAGGTAAAAATCAACTAAAAATCAGTTCATAAAGATGTCTGATATGCACAGTTTTTCTGAATTTGAACCCAGCCCTTCTCTTTGCTTACCAGAGGAGGAGAAGAGATGAGATGTCCCTGCCCATCTTTTTCAATTTCAAAAGAGATTATAAAAACTTCTAGAAAAAGAGAAATGCCCTTTTTAAAATTTCTGTGCACTTATAAGCAGTCATCTTTGACCCCCAAGTGTGGAACAGCAGCCCACGTGTCTCTGTAATCCAGGGGACTGAGAGAGTCAAGCTGAAGATTCCAAGAATGCAATTCATCCTATGGCTTTCTTTTGGCAATGTTTGCTTTTGGATGAAAGCAAAGGAAATGTTCTGAGGTTCTGATTATTTATTTCTGATTATTTATTTACTTGTTTGTTCATTTATTCATGGGATCATGCATCCATTTGTGTATTTAAGGAACCACATCTAAATGAAGTTGTACGTGGCAATGATTTCTATTCCCTAAAGGACGTGAGGATGATGAGGACTTGCATAGGGGTACACAGGTTCACTGTTTTCTACCAAAAGATAAACCAATTTGTTTAGTATCATGGACAGAGGCAGAATGATAACTCCCCATCATTTTGCCCAACAGAAAAAGAGAAACCTTGGTAAACTGATGAATAAGAAAGAAGAGCCCTCATGGATAGCCAAACAGTAGGAGAATGAGTGACTCTAATTGTATGCAGGAAGACCAGGCTGGGTTTTGTTGTTGTTGTTTGTCTGTTTGTTTGTTAATGATCCTCCAAATTAGCTTGTGCAAAATGTTATCCTTCACTTATAGATCATGGCATGGAATATATAATCAGATAGATCTAGTCTTGGATCACAACTATAAAATTTTCTACCTGTATGACCTGGAGCAAGTTTCTTTCCCTTTCTGAAATTAAGTTTCCTTACCTGAAAAATGGGGCATTTTAACAGCCTTTCAGGTAAGTGAATATGGTACTGTTTGTAAGGCGCTTGGCAACACACAGTTTACAGAGAACAGAGAGCCTACTACTGTTGAGGTTTATGCTATTCAGATGCAGCTTCCAACAACCTGACTGCAAGAAATGGTAGTGAGAAGAAAACTGAACACAGGGGCACAGATATTAAAGCTACTGTGGGGGTTCCACTACCACCCAGTTGGAGGGGGTGGCTTCTTGTCAATATCCTGCTCCTGCAGGCATGGGTTCCTGTTTCTGGTGGAACATATCCAGGCAGTGACTCTAGTTTTTAGCAGCTCTCAGCATGAAGGTAACCTGAGAGGTTGCAGAGATAGCACCATAGAGTGGACAAGTATAAGAGTTAGAGTTGGGCATAAGCCAAGATGAATGCCATCTATGCCATTTATTCACCACATCACCACAGCAAGACCCGATCAACATCACCTGGCTGCTTTTTTTTCCAAATATGTTGTTGTTTGTTGTTGTTGTTATGTGCTGTCTAGTCGGACCCGACTCATAGTGACCCCTCCTTGGGTTTCCGAGGCAATATCACTATGGAAGTAGGATTGCCCAACCTTCCTTCCGAGGAGTGGCTAGTGGGTTTGAACCGCCAGCCGTCTGGTTAGCAGTCAAGTGCCTTAGCCACGAAAATTTAGTGACAAATGAATGAGATAAAATATGAAAATTATAAATACAGTGGCTCACACATAATGGGTACTTCATATTTCTAGTTTATTTCCTTCTGTTGAGCCCAAGTCTGCTTCTTGTACCTTAGCTGTTTATCCCCCATTGGGGCTCTGGATCAATATGGATAAAGTTGAGTTCCTCTTTCATGATCAGACAGTTACACTCTTTCATTTGTCTCTCATTATAGGTAAAGAACCTCTGGGTTCTGTTCCGTTCATGCAGGACATGGATGATAGTCAAGGGAAGGAGAGACCATGTTTGTCTATGATTAAGGAATAGAAGCTGACTTCATATAATATTCAAACATCACAGTTCGGGAAGCAAAGGACCTTCCAAAGAATGAACGTTGGGCAATGGGTCTCCATGATCTGCATGTCTAGGCCAGCAGACGGCACTTTAAGACTGAGGAGAATAAATTTATTATTCTTGTAATAAATCTTTCATATGTAAGTTCCTTGGAACACAGGCTCTAAGAGACAACACACTGTATTATTATTGCCTGCCTCAAAGATGGTGCAGGCTAATTTTAGTGACCTATTTTGTCTGTTTTCATCCTTCATTGTATACTTGGCCTTGCAAATAGAGTAGCTTGAATAAACATCACAGCCATATTTATGAGTGTTCTTGCTAAGTGCTTCTCCTGGAGATGCATTATCAGGCATTCAACATCAACCACAGAGATAGTCATTTATCCTTGTTAGCCAGGCAAACAGAGGCGAGGTGCTCTCCCCCACATCCTGGGATCTGTGAGAGCCTTTATCTAAATCTAAGACAATAGACAATAGAGAGGAGTCTCTAGCTGGCTAGCTAGGAAGTTATATGGGGAGAAAAACAAAACAAAAACCTGCGAGCTATCTCTTAATAGCAAGGTTGGGAAGAAAGTTTGAGTTGGCATGGAGTTAATACTGACTGGGTACCTTCAATTTGCCTCCATCTGTGATAGAGAATTCCTATGTATTACAGTCTGTACCATGTTGAATGAAGGGGGACATTATTATTCCCATTTTATAGTTGAAGAAGCAGAGGTTCAGAATAAGGAATTTGTCTAAGGACAGTGAATTCCTGTCCGAGTTGCCTTTAATCCTAGTTTTGCATGAAACCAAGCCTACTTCCCTAAACAGCTACCTTTGCAGTGTCACATGCGTGCAAAGCACAAATTTGGTATAAAGTCACTCTCAAAAAAAAACAAAAAACAAAAAAACTCTAGTGTG
>NW_006921651.1:771882-772618 GCF_000298275.1 Orycteropus afer afer | reverse complement strand
GGGTTTGAACCACCAGCCTTCTGGTTAACAGTCAAGTGCTTTAGCCACTATGCTACCAGAGCTCCTTTACTCTTGTTCTAGACCTATGTAAACAATGATTCTTGTCTTTGCAAAAACAATGATTCTTGTCTTTGCAAACAAAAGGTGTTCACAATGCCTGTGTACACTTAAAGTACTTTTAAGATCAACCATAATGTTGACCCCATCTATAGGGAAGGAAGGGAGAGAGGGACAAAGGAAGGAAGAATCCCCCAAAAGTTTGTCCATTATTTCAGGATAATATCTAGCATGTCCTGTAAAGGCAAGCACAGACCCGACATGAACCCATCAGTCCTTTGGGAATGTCTAAATCAGCTTTGTTGACCACCCCTGTAAATTGGAATCATAGGTCCCTGTTTCTTCTCTCCTGTGACATCGGAGCCATTCATTAAAATCTACCTGTTGTTCATGTCTACAGTCAGCACCTAATCATGTTTGAATGTTGTTGTTAGGTGCCATAGAGTTGTTTCTGACTTATAGCAACCCCATGCACAGCAGAACAAAACACTGCCCAATCCTGTGCCAGCTCCACAATCCCTGCTATACTTGAGCCCATCGTCACAGCCACTATGTCAATCCATCTTGTTGAAAGCCTTCCCCTCTTTCGTTGACCCTCTGGCCTACCAAGCATGACATCATTCTTCAGGGAATGGTCCCTTCTTAACAACATGACCAAAATAGGTGAGATGAAGTCTGG
>NW_006921651.1:733389-769809 GCF_000298275.1 Orycteropus afer afer | reverse complement strand
ATAAAAATTGTCAATTTCCTCATCTTTGGCTTCGGTGGTTGGGGCATAAATTTGAAAAATAGTTGTATTAATGGGTCTTCCTTGTAGGTGTATGGATATTATCCTATCACTGACAGCATTGTACTTCAGGACAGGTCTTGAACATCCTTTGTGATGATGAATGCCACGCCATTCCTTTTCAAACTGTCATTCCCGGCATAGTAGATCACGTGGTTGTCTGGTTCAAAATGGCCAAAACCAGTTCATTTTAGCTCACTAATGCCAATGATATCAGTCTTTATGCGTTCCATTTCATTTTTGACCACTTCCAATTTTCCTAGATTCATACTTCTTACATTCCATGTTCCTATGATTAATGGCTGTCTGCAGCTGTTTCTCTTCAATTTGAGTGGTGCCACGTCAGCAAATGGAGGTCTTGAAAGCTTTACCTTATCCATAGGAGTAAGGCTGGGTTCACTCAGATGATGCAGCTCTGTCCCAGTCCTATTTTGAGAGCCTTGTAACCTAACTGGACTATTCATAAAGTTGCGCAGTAATGTATCAAAGCCACTCTGTGGAAGGAGGACATGTTTGAATAGAAAGGAAAAATCTAATCCTGTCTGATCATAATTCATTGTCAGTAAAATGGAATTCAGAGAAAAGTAGTAAATAATTCTGTGGAAACTCCTCACCAAAACATCTTCTGGCTGTTGCTCTTTTCCCCTTGAACAAGTACAGTTTGATTTCAATAATGATACTAATTCTAAAGCATTTCATCTCTTAATTCCCTCTATGATTAGTCATCCTGGGAAATAATCACTAGGCAAGCAGCTTGGGATTAGATTTTTCATTAGGACATTAGTGCACATTGTGAATTGTGATAGCCCAACGCTTCTACCTCCAGGTCACCCACTTAGCTCACTCAGCTCTCTTTATAGCCTTCTAAGTCTGTTCACTGGTGTTCGTGTTGTTGCTAACTTCCTCATCTAAGGCACTATTTCAATGAAACTTGGCATTTGGATCGCTGGTTTGAGACCTAGATTGACTCGTTAGTAATTTTTTCTATTCAGACACATTCTATAGCAGCTGTCATTTAACATAGCAGTGACTTTTTTCTTTTTTCATGTTCATAATCCATTATATCTGCTATGAATTGGCAGAGATAAGGGTCAACTGATGTTTTTCTGTCATCAGTGATTTTCCTTCATTCTTAACTCATTTAAATCTTTATGATCATCACATGATTGCAGAAAAAATTAATGCAAACTTTGGATAAGTGTGTGTGCACATGTGTTTGTGCATGTGCCTGTGTGAATGCATACACGCACATGTGTGGTATGTATTTGAGTGTATTATTGACAGATCAAATGTACATTCCTGTCATGGTTTCAGAGAAGTTCCCTTTCTATATGTTTGACAGTGACATAATATCAAGCTCTTCAATGTGGGGCTAAAACTAAACCACTAGGACTCGATTACTGGCTAATTTGTTGCACAACATGAACAATTACGTACTCTTTGAGAGATTCCCCTGAAATTGTTATTATTTTGCTGGATTATTAGAAGATATATTAGTCAGAATAAGGAGTCATGGTGTAGTGCCTAAGGCATTTGACTACTAACCAGAAAGTTGGCAGTTGAAATCCCCCAGCCACTCCGTGGAAGGAGGACTGGGCAATTGACTTCTGTAAAGATTTACCACCTCAGAAACCCAAAGGGGGTCACTCTAAGTTGGAATCGACTTGAAGGCAGTGAGTTTGGTTTTTTTGGTTTATTAGTCAGGATAAGAAACGCCCAGTCATCAACAAATAAAGCTTGCACTTTCATGGTTTAACAAATAAAGGTGATTATTTCTTGCTCATGTAATGTCCAATGTGGATGTCCTTGGTGGGACAATTTCCCTTAGCAACTGCTATTTAAAGCAGTGTCAGGGAACTAGGTCCCTTTTAGCTACCAGCCACTCCTTGGAAGGAAGGTTGAGCAATCTACTTCCATACTGATGCCACCTCAGAAACCCAAGGGGGGGGTGGTTATGAGTCGGTGGTGACTCGACTGCATATAACAACAACAGTAAGACATTCTAAACTGTCATAAGTCCTTGGAGTTCTTCACTGAATACCATTCTTCCATCTAGCCAAAATGTAGAGAAAGAGGAACAGAGGGGAGAAAGGTTTTGTCAGAGGTTTGAGAGGCCATAATTGAAAGAGTCATCTATCACTTCCACCAATAGTCCTTCAGCCAGACTTGTGTAACAGCATCTTACCCTTGTAAGGCAGCTTGTGAAGGTGAGTTAGCTAATTTTCCACGAGGACATAAAAAGGTGTGATAACACAGACCAGTGTTTCAGCTATGCCTTGTCCTTTCTGCCACCAACACAGCTCTTTGTTTTTCCTGCACATAGAACATATTTAGCATTGACCCAGGGAAGCACTGCAGAGTGCCAACGCATTCAGCACATTCTCTGGGTGATGAGCAACACTCTCCATCTCCCTAGATGTGGCCCTTCTGTGTCTGATACCTAAAGACACAAGTTATTTTCTGCCTCCTCACATTCCTAATACACAATGACAGAGCAGGGAGAGGATAACCACAGGGACACTCCCGTCTGAAAATTAAAGAGGGGAAGACAGAGAACTCACTGGTGTCGACACTGCTGGAATCCTGTGGGGACAGGCCTTATATAGTGTCCCTGGTCTGGACGTTTAGAAGTTTCCTGATCAGACTCTAGATATTCTCTCCCACAGAAACTCCCTAATCCATTTTCCTCTGTGGTTGCTGATTCAAGCCACTATGGCTATTGCTGCATGGCAACGGCTGAAGCAGCTGTAGATGATCTCTTGGGGAACTCTGCAGTATTTTGTCTGTTGTTTTTGTTGTGCTTTGTTTTGAGTCTGCTTTCTGTATGTGGAAGTGTTAAAGCCTAAAGGACTAAAATCATCAAATGTTTATTTTAGTCCAGACATTTTTTTAAAAAAATGAATTCCTTCAAATGTTATATGCATATGATCTTTTGATTACACTTACTTCCACATGCCAATATCCACATTCATATCTTTGTTCCTAACCTTAGTCTTCAAGTGTCCCTTGTTTTGTTATTTTCTTAACCCCATGCTTTTCCCTCTCAAGATAGCAGTGACTGCCTGGCGTGAGTGAGAAGCCACACTCTTGATTTGATAGTTGGCCATTGACACTCAGAATCTTTTAAAGTTGTCCCTCTCATTGTTCGAGTCTAGAAGCAGATGGGTTTTCTAGAAGTGAGGACGTTGCTCTTACTTCTCTGTATTCCATTTCATTTTTACTTGCAAATAAGCCAGCTTTTCCCTGAGTCTGTCTGTCTCTTGTAATAGCTTGTTAAAGTAGCCGACAGTATCCAATCCACATTAACAGTTTTCTTCAACTACTTCCCCTGGTGATGTTGGTTTAGTAGCATGCGATTTGCCTGCCCCGTTATCACAGGTGATTGTTATACCACTTGTGTTTCCACTAAGGCTTCCAACCACTTCCTTCTGTTTCAACCCCTGCTAAGAATTTGCATTTCCACTCCAGATTGGAAGCTCTGGTGGAGTAGTGCCTAAGGCATGTGACTGCTAACCAGAAGGCTGGTGGTTCACACCCACCAGCCACTCCTTGGAAGGAAGATAACTCAACAACAGTGAGTTTGGTTTAGTTTTACTCCAGATATACTGACTCCGAACCTACGTTTTCATAAGAATTTGAAATCTAGATTAAAATTCTGTATATCTAGGGTGGAAATGCAAATTCTCAGCAGGGGTTCAGACAGGAGTGAACTGCTTCGAGGCCCTGTTTTCAGTCCTCACCTTTTCAGACTCTATCACCTCTTTCCTTGCTATCTATCTTCCAAGGCAACATTTTCATTTTTTATTATGGCAGCATCCTTTTTCAAGTTGCCAATGGCTGTGTTTGTGAAGGTAAATAATACTGATGAAGAAATAGAATAGAAATCGCATTAGCTTAGGAGGTTTTAATGTTATTTTTTGTTTTGGGAAAGTCATTGTCAGCTAGTGTAATCCCTGTCAGCTCTTCTGAGTGACTCTCCTCCACAAAATCCAGACTACTTTCATAAAGTGGCTCTCATGGGCTCAGAATTCTCCTATGGCTGCTTTCCATCCTCTGAGAGATGGTGACAGAGAGGGGGAATGAGTCTGTTATTAAGGGCAAGCCCTGAAAATGGTCCATACTACTTATGCCTACATTCTTGGCCATAACTTAGCTCCTGTTCCCATCTAACTTCAAAGATCTGAAAAATATTCCCTTTGAAAAGAAATTATTTGGTGAGCATGTCATTCTAAGACACAAGATAATTAAATAAAATAACATGTATAGAACCCTTGGCATAACATGACACATGGGAAGTATTCAATAAATACTGGTAGAAAGAACTTTATATGCTGACTCTTCTTAATAAAGTCCTGAAGAATCTATATCACATACTTGCATGGTATAAAAAATTAGATCATTAGAAATTGGATGACATTTTCACTTACTGAAATTCTGGCAGCTCATAAATCCTAAAATTCAGGGTCCATTGTGAAAAGCATAAAAAGGGAAATGCATCATTTTTTTGTGTGTGCATATAGTCATGCTGCAATTGGACATGTGTGTACATACTCTTAAACCTGATAAGACACCAGCTAACAAATTACTATAATTTTCTTTCACTGTGCTCTCATGAGCCTCTCTAGACACCTCTTTAGTTAACTGTGGAAGGCTTGTTTGCATTTACACTAGAAAAGGTGTACATGTGAGAGACAAGAAATGACCCTCTCTTATCTTCAGAATGAGTAAAGGTGAACTCTCCTGTTCTAGAACACCATGAGACGTGTAAGCTGTAGTAGGATGCGTTCTGCACCAAGGAGTTTGGGAGCACACATGCATTTGACTGCTAACCAGAAGGTTAGGGGTTCAAACCCACCAGCCACTCCTTGGAAGGAAGATTGAGCAATCTACTTCTGTAGTGTTAATGCCTTGGAAAGCCAAGGAAGGGATGCTATGAGTCGGAGACGACTTGACAGCACATAACAACAACAATAATCCCTGTTCTAGAACACCATGAGACATGTAAGCTGTAGTTGGATGTATTCCGCACCAAGGAGTTTGGGAGTGCACATGTACATGGGGTCTCCTTGAGCTACACCAGACTATGCTCCTATAAGGTCCTGTGAGCTTCTTGTGGAAGTCTGTGCAGGAGAGAGAGAATTTTGTCTTTGGAACAAAATGCCATCTGAGTTTTACAGGATTAAGTAGAGAGGAAGGTGCTAAGCAAAAGCAATAAGAATGTTAATGAAACCAATGACTGGGGAGAAGAAATTCCTGGTGGAATATCAGTCATGAGAAAAAATGTCAGAAAAAGACATTCGTGTCCCTTATAGAAGAAGCCTCTGATGGATACAGCATTTGAAGCAAAAGACAAAGGGCAGATTTTTCTACAATAATGTTCCCTTCAAATCAGATCCATATGGACACACAGGGTTCGCCCCAAAAGTTCAATGGGTTTCGCTACTGATTTCCATTCTAAAGATTCCAGGTTAAGTAAAGGGCAAACACGCAGCAATTTCTTCTAAATGCCAGAGGAAAAGAGATGCCCCAGGCCTTTGTTTGTGCCATTTTCTTCCTCCTAGGATTGCAGGAAAAATCTCCCTTTTGCTTTTTCCCTTTTGACTGTAGGGATTTTTCTTTCCCCATAGGGTCCAGTGATTTGTTTTTTAAGGTAAAGTCTCGTAAGTACTGTTGCTGTAGTTGGTGTTGAGCTACTCTGACTCACGGACGCCTTGTGTGTAACAGAGGAAAGGTTGTCCGGTCCCGCACCATCTTCATGATCACAGATGTGTTTTGGGGTAATTCATCTCATTGAGGGGTTCCCTTGTTGTGGCTGACTCTCTGCCTCAGCAAACATGATGTCCATTTCTCGTGATTGACTAAGTACTGTAGAGTTTCTTTATTTCTTTGGAATTTAACCTCGCTTTTTAACCATGCCAGTGTTTTCATTTGTACCATTATTTATTCTATTTGCTCTCTGGTTGCAGAGTTGAACAGGTTATGCATGGGCTTTTTGAACTCAAATTTTTCCATAAGCTCTGAGACAGACTTGATTTTGCAGAATATGAGGGATTCTTTTCAGAAATGCATGCATTACTTTATAATAAAAGTGTTTACATCTGGAAGAGACTGCAAAGGTGATCTCATCCAACGCTCATTACCCACCCATTTTGTGAATAAGAAGACTGAGACCCTTTGGTCGTGATGGAGACAAAACTTATCTCATGTTTGACTCTGTAGCCCTGAAGCTCACAATAGCATTTTGTACTCCTTTATGTATATTCCCTTAACTTAGCTTTGCTGCTGTAATTTTTTTTTTTTTTTTTTAAATCTTGCTTATTACCTTGTAAAGAGTTCTGATGCAGTAGTGGTTTTTATTGAAAGCCACCTCCAATCTGTTTTGGAAATAGCTAAGGTATTAATAATAAATAAATAATGAGCCAAGGAGCAGAGAGGTTTTATAGTTTACTGGCAGCAGAGTTGGGACTGAAGCCTAGTTTCCAATTCTTAATCCAATGCTCAGTGCATAACATCCTATCTCCCCCATGTATTCTGGGCCTCCATTTTAGATCATTATGGCCTTGAAGACTCAATGATCACCTAGGTAATACCAAGTTTATTCCCAAATATTTCACTCCTATGCCTAGTCAGGCCAAAGTCCAAGACCAGAGACAGCTGTGTTGTCATCTTATCTGAATACAACATTATTAGCTAAACATTGGTAGAAACATCTTAATTTTTTCATGCAGAGTATAAGTTATACGTGGTGATTCACATGATTCACAATCTCTTCAGCTCTGGTTAGAGAAATACCTTGTTTACTCCCTGGTGGCACAGTGGTTAAAACATTTGGCTGCTAACCAATAGGTCAGCAGTTTGAACACGCCAGCTGCTCAGTGGAAGAAAGATGAGGCAGTCTGCTTCTGTAAAGACTTATAGCCTTGGAAACCCTTTGGGGCAGTTCTACTCTGTCCTATAGAGTTGCTATGAGTTGGAATCGACTCAATGGGAGCAGATGTTTTGGTTTATAAAAATGAAACTTTCAGTTATTAGCACCATGCTCTAATTTGCCCACAAAAAGGAACCATGGACACGTATTTTATAGATCATCTCCAATTTCTCTCCAGCAACTCCCTCTCCATTCCTTTAGTCTTTTATACTTCTTAGCATAATATTCAACAAGTAAAATGAAGGATCCAGAAAAAGAATTTAAAAAAATTAAAAACAAAAAGAAGAAAGTCTGAAGCAACAGTAAAGGACTGAAATATGATGGCACGCACCTAGATAATTAATTGAATGAGGTGGAAAAAAATCATAATAATACAATTTGTCCCGAACCAAGTTAAATATGGAACTTGGCTAATAGTCAGGCTTTGTTTGGTAAGCAGGGAGCTGAGTCCCGAAGACATTTTACATTTGAACATCTTGCCAACATTACAACACTGAAATGTTTCATGGGATCACCTAGTTCCTAGCTGCTCTTTAGACAATCTGAGAATCTGTGCACAAGAGATGGATTTCAGCAGAGCGACCATTGCTGCAACTGAGGCACAGGGGCCACTCTTCCTGAAATGACATATGATGCAGGGTTTCTAATTCCTACCAGAGTTGTTTGCCTTCTAGACACCGAGTCCAGTGCCCGTCACATCCCAGGAATAGTACAGGTTTTGTTCCTGTTGGGATTTTTGTGAGCATGAGCCAAGGAATGGAGCCTTCTCAACTTTATCAGAGAGAAACTTTCTTAGTGTCTTACTTTTATCCATCTGCACAGTTTTTCATCTGTTAAGCTGTAATTATACCTAGAAGTCCACAATTCAGAGATGAAACCCAAAGTTTTAAGATTCACTCTAGTTTGTAAATGTTTCCACAACTCTTAACTGCAATGTTCCCACATGTTCTTATTTTCCTTTGATGATTCCCTTCCTTACTGGCCCTGAATTGAAGCTTAAACCACAGGCAGGGCTATAAATCCTCACTCTAGTGATGGGGTCCTTTTGAAACTGTCCTGACGTCATTGCCACCAGCTCCAGTTTCACATCCCAGGTACAGTGGGCAAAATTACAGGCTTGTCTAATAAAGTCACCATGAAAAGCAAACAAAAAAATGGTAGAGAATGATTTTAATTAGACCAAAAGAAAAAAAAAACAAAAAACAAGAAACAATGCCATTGAGCCGGTTCCTACTCATAGCAACCCTACAGGACAGAGTTTCCAAGGCTGTAAGTCTTTATGGAAGCAGAGTGGCTCATCTTTCTCCCACGGAGTGGATTTGAACTGTGGACCTTTTGGTCAGCAGCAGAATGCTTTAACCACTATACTACCAGAGCTCATTTTTAATAACAACAACAAAAAACCTCGCTGCTATCGAGTCAATTCTGACTCATAGCGACCCCCTTTGTGTTTCTGAGGTGGTAAATCTTTACAGAAGTACATTGCCATGGAAGTCTTCCTTCCATGGAGTGGCTGGTGGGTTTGAACAGCCAGGCTTCTGGTTAGCAGTCAAATGCCTTAGGCACTATGCCACCACAGCTCCTTTTAATACGACATAGAAGATATATTGCTTTTGAGAAAATGGATTTAAAAGACTCTTTCCAACTTATGGTTCAATTCCAACCTGACGTTGCACCGTTAATTATATGCTGTACTTGTAATTATTTCCAATCTTAGTTCTTCAAAGCACTTCCCCTGATTAATTTGATTCTCAAAACTCACCACTTTGCTGCCACTGCCTCCTTTTATTTTTTTAGGTCACAAAGGTAGTTTATTATTTTAGTTTCTTTTTTATTATCTTTGTGAGCTCCATCTGACTCTCCTTAAAACCTACAAATTATTTTTCTGGCTGTTTGGTGAGTTAATTTAACTGTTATTATGTTAGCAATGTATACCTGATTTTTCCTAGAAACTTTGCCTATTTATTTTAACTTTTTATTGTGGAAATTTTCAAATGTTAAACAATTAGTAGCTGAAAGCCAATCTTATCTTGTCTATCCTTGATTATACATTATGTAATTTTATTCATGACCTAAAAATAATAGTTGCCTGCAAGCAGACTCTGATTCACAGTGACCTCATGTGTGTGACAGGACAACTGTGCTCGATAGGGTCTTAGGTGGCTGAGTGTTCAATGGAAGCAGATTGCCAGGCCTCTGGGTAAACTCACATCACCAACCTTTTGATTATAACCTGGGCTTATTAACAGTTTGTACCATCTAGGGATGCCTTGTTTATCACTACAGATACATGATTTTATTTGTATTTCTAAGAGATAATGATTCCTTTCAACTCAGTATCATTTTCATAACTAAATATAGTTACTGAATTAATGCTAATTGTTAATATTAATTTAATATTAAGAATTACTAATTCTGTCAGATAGTACAAACCAAAACCAAACTCACTGCCATTCAGTTTCAACCTATAGTGACTCTCATTGGGTTTCCAAGACTGTAAAACTTTATGGAAAGAGACTGCCTAATCTTTCTTCTGCAGAGGAGCTGCTGGGTTTGAACCACCAACCTTTCAGTTAGCAGCCAAATGCCTTAACCACTACACCACCAGAGCTCTTTTATAAGGTAGTATTTTGATTAACATCTAATCAGTGTTCAAGTTTTATCAATTGTCTTATAAATGTCTATTGCAGTTGATTTCTTCAGGTAAAGATTTTCATTGCATTCAGTTAATGTCCATTCAGCTTCATGTGATCCGTAAGATCCCCCTCTCTTTTCTTTTTTATTTTCCCCCATACATATTATATGTGGGAGCCCTTGGAACATGTATCCTATAGAATTTGCTACATTCTGGATTTGGCTGATTACATTCCTGTGTTATCAAATGTGTTCATTTATCCTCTATATTTCCTGTAAATTATTAATGCCATCTGGAGCCTGCAATAGACTGAGGTTTGCTTTTTGGGTGAGGATATTTTATGGGTCATGCTGGCTACTGCCTGTTGCATCACATCAGTAACAACAGTGTCTGGTTTTATCCCTTGTGATGTTGAAAATGATCATCACCTCCACACGTTATCAGGCTAATCCCGTATTACAAAGCTTTCGGACTTTAACCTAAAAAACTTTCAGACTGTTTCTTCCAGAGACTGCAGGAATAGGACTACAACAAAGAAATAAAATAAAAACAAACAGACAGAGCACTGCATCGACTTTCTAGCCCTGGAATTACTTTGGTTTCTAGGTTTTCCATCCTTTATTCAAATCTCCCCTTACGATCTCCCCATGATTTTTATCTTTGCTCCTTGCTTCTTCCCAGACTTATTTACAACCAACTGTGTCTTGGACAGCCTTCCTGGTTGTAAACTGACAGCTGGTTCATTAGGGCTCTACTTCTGACCAGCACCCTGAGCTCCATGAAGTACAGGACAAAACTTACCCCTGTCCTGGCCTCTCTTACTGGGTCCTGAGTGAGTAAGCAGCCTCTCCTGCAGCCTCTCCTTACAGTCCAGAAAGAAGAATCAGAAAACAATAATCATATGAAAGATTCATGCAGATATTTCCACTCTCTTTTGGCAAAGGGGCTTGTTTCTAGACACATACCAAACAGGGACTGAGCTGGAGCTAGATTATGTGTTCTCATTCTGGGGTGACTCTTCAAATTGGGAGGATTGTACATTTAATAGAAAGAATCAATTCAGTCCTGGGGGAAATGGATGGTCCTAAGCTGACATAATCATCTCTATTGTCATTTTTGTTTTGTTGATGCTTAGTATCTTTCCTCCTCAGTTTATGCATCCCCTTTAGAACAAGTCTCTGTGCTAAACGGACTAGTTCATTCATGCCAAGATGTTCTGGGATGATTCTTTCTTATCTTT
This sequence comes from Orycteropus afer afer, assembly GCF_000298275.1. Lineage (NCBI taxonomy): Eukaryota > Metazoa > Chordata > Mammalia > Tubulidentata > Orycteropodidae > Orycteropus > Orycteropus afer. The sequence continues at coordinate 758,949 of NW_006921651.1, read as the reverse complement.
CTAGTAACTCTTCCCAACTATCACTCCCTTATTATGGGAAGTAATGTATTAAAAAATGAAGGAGACAGGAAAGAAAGAGAAGACAACAGAGACGATGGGGAAGAAGGTGAAAGGAGAGCGGAGGGGATGGGGAATGGAAGCAGACTGTGAACTTGTTCTGTTACGGCCCTGCCTGGAAACAAATAGACACTAAGGCCTTGGTCTGCCTGATCTCCCCCTCCTATTGTCATCATCATTATCATCACCATGAATTAATTATTTACTTGTCTATTTAGCAATGCTTTGAGAATTTTTATGTGCCAGGGCTAAGAAATAATGAGGAAAAGAACTATTAGGGGTGAGAGTCTTAGAAAGCCTATGGGACAGTTCTACTCTGTCCTACAGGGTCGCTATGTGTTGGAATTGACTCAGTGGCAGTGGGTTTGGTTTTTGGTTTGGCAATAATCAAACATGCAAATAAATGTAGTTACAGCACATATCACAAACAAAGGGCATGTGGTGTTTACTAGAGAAATGTCCTTTAATTTGTAGCATCAAGAAAAGCTTCATAAGGAAGTGACAGAGGAGGTGAATGGTAGCTCGGTAAGCAACATGACGTGAAGAGGCCCTATGGCAAGAAAGACTCTTCTTTCCAGCTGTCAGGGGGGCTGAAGCAGTGAATGAGGACATGTGAGGTGAGTTGTTTTTGGAATAATGATGGCAGAACATGCAGGACCTGCCTAAACCTTTTCCTTTCTTTTTTTAAAATCCTGATAGCAAAGAGAGGAGCTCTGGTGGTGTAGTGCTTAAGGCACTTGACTGCTAACCAGAAAGCAGGAGGTTCAAACCCACCAGCCACTCCTTGGAAGGAAGGTTGGGCAATCTACTTCTGTAGTGATACTGCCTCGGAAACCCAAGGAAGGGTTGCTATGAGTCGGGTCCTACTCGACGGCAAATAACAACAACAATAGAAAAGAGAAGCCATGGAAGGATTTCATTCTGCATCACCTGGTGTGATTGAAACTAGTGAAGCTATGTAAATTATATTTGTGCAGCTTCCTGGAGTCAACAGGGAAGGCTGGTGGGGGTTAGAAGTCAAATCCAGAGAACACAGACTTCCTAGGCCCTCAGGTGGCCGAAGGGATCCACATCTCAGCACATCTTTAAGCTTTTTGCTGGGAATCTGATGAGCAGGACTGGACTAGAGAAACAGGTTGTTCTTGTTGTTAGATGTCATCAAGTCTCCCCAACTTATAGCAATCCCATGTGCAACAGGACAAAACACAACCCAGCCTGGTACTGTCTCCATGCTCAGATGTGGACTGGACCTTTGTGACCCAGAGGGTTACATTGGCTGGGTTTTTTGGAAGTAGATTGCCAAGCCTTTCTTCCTCACCTAACTTAGCCTGGAAGCTCTGCTGAAACCTGCGTTGTATCATAGCAACACACTGGCCACCACTGTCAGACGGAAGGTGGCTGCACGTGAGGTAACCAGGGTCTCTGCATGGAAGGCAGGAATTCTACCCTGAGTGTCTGTCCCCACAGAGACAGGAGAAGATGGTAACCTGGGCTACTCACTGTGATTCTCAATCTGTGTTCCGGACACTCCTTCTGCAAAGATCCCTTAAATGAGACTGAACTCTTCTTGTTTCCACTTTAATATAAGCAGATTTCCTTTTATCTGTTTTACATATTGGGCATCATAATCCAAATACAGTTGGAAAAAAAAAGGGGGGGTATATGTCTGAGACGGAGGATATGTGACCGCTTCTGCTAATTTACCTTAAATACTTGGGAAAATTGGGTAAGTCACTTGCCCCCAGGGTTTCATTTTCCCCATCTTCTCTGCGAGGGTGGGCACATCTCACAGGGTTATTGTGAGAACCCAGAAGTGGGACCATTTGAAAGAGTTCTGTGCAACACAAATGCAAGATTTCTCTCTCTCTCTCTTTTTTTAAAAGTTGTAAACATTACTTAGAAAATACAGATTTTTAGAAAATCAAAAATTACTTAGCTATCCCTGGGGAGAAAACATGCTATCAGGGTAGAAACTGACATTCAGATATCTAAAGAAATAATATCAGAAAACAACTTACTTTGCAAGTTTGGTACACTGTAGGGGCTAAATAAACACTTCTGTGGGAATATGTGTGATAGGCTGAAATGATCTCTAGGGACCTCAGAGCAAGATACAAATTTCTCACCAAACTAATGTAGCAGGTTCTGTTTCTAGCTAGGGTGGGAACATCAGTGAAGGGCTCTGAATCTCTGACCATGAGAGTGTTTCAGAGATGATTCCTGTAATTTCTGGTACATACCAAGCCTAGGGGATAGAGAAACCAGGAGCTCCCTTCCCTGAGGCTTTTAGGAATCTTACATTTTCAAAATGATATTATATAAACAGATGATACATGGACATCCTGGGCTTTCCTGTCCAACACAAACCAAACAACCAGATTCACTACCATAGAGTCAGATCTGACTCATAGCGACCCTCCTTGGGTTCCCGAGGCAGTATCATTACGGAAGTAGATTGCCAAATCTTCCATACGAGGAGTAGCTGGTGGGTTTGAACCACCAGCCTTCTGGTTAGCAGTCAAATGCCTTAGGCATAATGCCACCAGTTCTCCAACATAGTTCTCTTTAAATTAAGCACAAAGCTCTATCCCAAAGTCATACCACACATTACGAGCTCTCAAGAATTCATTAGAAAGATCTAGTCAATTTATCTTCCACAATTCACATCCATGAGTGGTCTGTTTTAAGTAGAGTGGGAAAAACAAGTTATTTAGGTATTTTGTTATCAAGATAAAAAATCCTCTTTTTGTCACTTAATGGCTGTAAGAGTCTGGGTAAGCATTTTACCTCCCTATATCTGTATTCTCATCTGCAAAATACGTAGAAATAATAATAATTTTACACCTTCTCCTCACTTATTGACTATCTCATTATCCAATGTTTTGCATTTACAATAGTAAAATATCTACTATTTGACAATTTTGTGCATTAATGATGTCTGTCTGGCAGTAATGAATGTTGCCATATGAGGTAAGAGTAACACTGGTGGTGATTAAGGTTATGTGACAATTTGCAGGATCATGATTCCCAGCAGAACCTGAGGTAGTCTGGAAAGATGTCTAGAACATTCACTGCAGTTATGTAATGATGTAATTTGGCAGTTATGTAATGATATAGTCATCCTCCATTTTCACATAATGCCAATTTTCACACAATGACCTACTCTTTGGAAACAAGGATCTCTGATGGTGCAGTGCCTAAGGCATCTGACTGCTAACTAGAAGGTTGGTGGTTCAAACCTACCAGCCACTTTGTGGAAGCAAGACTGGGCAATCTACTTCCATAAAGATTTACCACCTTGGAAACCCAATGGGGGTCATTATGAGTTGGAATTGACTCAATGTCAGTGGGTTTGGTTTTTTGGAACCTTACTATGTTGATAAGTGAGGAGTGTGTGTAATAGGCATTGTCATCATCTACCTTATAGAGTTATGGGTAAGGTTAAATGGCATAACATAATTACTTCTTAAATGATAGCCATGCAATGTTAACTACTAAAACTAGTCCCAGTTCATATTGTCTTGTATTTTGCAGTATGTTTAAATATATTTTGAGTTTATTTTACATTTTTGTTTTGTTGATCCTTATAAAATGCTTTATATAAGAGCATATGTGATTATATCTGGACTCTCTTTTGGAAGGAATTTATGTCAGGTTCAATAGATATGAATTACAGATGAGACATAAGAAACACCTGGAGATGCATTTAACATCTTATAGGAATGAGCACTGGGAATACCTTTTTTTAAAATAAGGTAATAGATTGAAGAAGACCTTTGTTTTTCTTCTGTCTAGAACCCTAAGCTCCTCCAAGGAGTTCCCTTTTCCCCATCCCAATCATGTAGCTGCTATAACTACCAATCAGAGTTCTCAAACTCCCTGGATCTTATGGGAAATCATCCCTGACCTAACCCAGGCCATACCCCAACTGTAGCAACTGGCATAGGTGTGAGCTTGTGTCTTAAGTTAGCAATCAGTATTTTCCCCACTATCTTCCTGGTTTTGAGCTTTAGGAAAGGGCCTATGCCTTTTGGACTTTTTTGTTGGCAGTATGGAAATAAAGCACTGGCAGAAGCAATCTCTCCCCCAAGTAGCAGGAATTGAGACTAAGACACAGAAGGAATAGGGTGGAGGGACAAATGTAGCCTTAAGTTCCTACTCCTAGTTATGTTAAAAACCATATCTTTCTTTGTATCTCCCAATTTAAAAAAAAAAAAAACAGTGAAATTGCTTTTTTTCTCTTTTCAAGTTGAGTTTCTTCTATAACCAAGAGCCTTGAATAGCCAAGTTCTTACAAATAAGTATCTCTATTTGAATACCAGTGTTATATGGCTAACAATTCTTACACAATGATGCTCTTCAATATCTTGCATATACATATTTATTGTGATATCAAACTTCTATGCCGATGTGACTGGAGTGAGGATGGGTTTGCCAAGAAAGCATACAGCTAAACAAGACCGTTGTTATGAATTATGAATTCACTTTCAGGTGCACCTGATGAGAATTTTAATCTAGTCTCTATCCAGAAAATAGAAAAGACCTTGTATTTAAAATGCCTGTGCTGGGGCATATAAAGATTTAGGTACTCAACAATCTGATTATGAAGGTTTATTTCCTGAGAGGATCTTACTATATTTTGGAACATATAAATGCAAATATAATATGATTCTTCCATTTAGAAATAGGTAAGACATCTTTATCATTTTGCAAATACTTTTCACACATATACTCAGTTAAGGATCTTTTTTTCAGTCCTCATAATTAATTCTCACAAGTTTTAGCAGGAAGAGATTTGTTACATGATATTAAATAGCTTATAACAATTTCCAGGAGGATTAGGGGAATATATTTGGATAATACACAGATAGAAAGAAAACCAGGAGAAAGATACCCCACTGCCCATAAGACTGCTGCTTGGAGCCTGAGGTGGTCTGGACAGATATCTAGAACCTTCACTGCAGGTGACATAAGAACCAAGTCCCTCTGTCCCTGATCTTCTTATATGTAGACACCACCCCCTCCTGTATGGCTGCTGATGTCTATTTCTTGCTTCTTTCCAGACTTCATTCCAGTGCACCTGTGTGGCTGAATGTAAGCCATGCCTGGGACTTAACAGCAAAGAAGTCTCTGAAATACAAGTAGTCCCTGGTTATGAATGAGATTTGGTCCTAGCTCTGTCTCTAAATGGAATCTGAAGTTAAGTTGGAACAGGTACATATGGTTCTTATTTAACCTGAATCGGTGCAAGAAAAAGCTTTTTCAGTGCATTAAAGCCTGCATGTGAAGCACACGAAGGTGATTATGATGGAGATTTGGTTGTGAGTAGGGGTTGGTTCAATCATTTCAAAGTGAAGGCAAATTTACATAACATTAAAGAGCAACCAGGAGTTATCTACATGATTTTTTAGCTCTTATAGAGAGTGTTCTAGAAAATATTTTGGATAGGTAAGTGAGCCAATCCATTGTCCCTTGCATATTTTATCTGATCACTGCCACTAATCAGTCTTGTGAGGTAGGTATTAATGATTCCTGTTTTAGAGATGAGAATGCTAAGGCTCTGTAATGGTGGGGCTGGAATGAGAAGCCTTCTTAATTCGAATCCATGTTTCTTTCACCTTACCCTGCTATCTTTCCCCATTATTTCTGGAACTTAAATACATGTTCCATTAATATTTGGGAGCTCTGGTAGCATAGTGCCTTAAGCATTTGACTGCTAACCAGAAGGTTGGCGGTTCAGATTCACCAGCCACTCCTTGGAAGGAAGGTTGGGCAATCTACTTCCATAATGATACTGCCTCGGAAACCCAAGGAGAGGTCACTATGAGTCGGATCTGAGTCGACGACAGTGAGTTTGGTTTTTTGGTTTATTAATATTTATTCTATTTATATTTCCACATAAAGCAGGATAGTTGCCAAAGTTACCATGTTTAAAAAAACATTTATCATCCACATTAGTCACTGTTCAGAGATTAACATTTCAAGAATGGAGTCAACAACTGGGTTAGATCTATCTTAGCTTTGCAGTTCTTAGATTTACTTAAGTGACATGTTCTAGGATTGTACCCCCGCCAAATCTTTCATTGCTGTCCCTTGCCTGAATTCAGTTTGACATTTTCAAAAGAACTTTTGTCAAAATTGTTAGTGCCAAGCATAGTCTTCAGAACCATGGTGATCATGTGCACACCATTAATAGTCTCACACAATGTCTTGTAGATCTGTATTATGATTTGGTGCTGGAAAGAGAGCCACAGTTTTCCAAAATAAGTGGCAAACACATAAGGAAAAGGAACTGATTTACACAACTGAAAAATGGTTTCTCATGTGTGTACCCATTTTCATATCCCATCTACAGATGAAATTATCAATGCATCCCCATAGAACTCTCGAAGAAATTGGAAAAATCACCAGCAAAGTTGATATGAAGGAGCTTTTCAGCTGGATACAGTTTTTGCACCAATTCATTGTTTTTTTAAAAAAAGTAATTAATTTCTCCCTTGAGGAGTGTGTGTAGTAAAACAAAAGAAACAAGCAAACAAACAAAACAAGACCCCTTAGAACTAATCAACTAAAATAGAAAAATCCAAGGTCAGAGTTTATCTAGACTTATAAATAAAGCTGGAAACACTTGTGAGTTTCATTAGAATTGTTAGTCCTTAAGAATGAAGGGTTACTACAGTTCCAATGGAAGAGCTGAATGGAGAATTCAATTTTAGCTCCAGTCTATTAAAACACTATTTGTTGGTAGAGATCAAGAGGAAGAGTGCACCATTATTGTTTCAAAAATATGTCCATTTCTACTCTAAATGTCAGGGAACCAGCCATAATTTTGCTAAAAGATCATCTCTCATCAGGAAAAAAGTAAACATAGAGCTCTTCATGGTATAAAATACTTATTCACAGTATCTCCAATAAGTAGAATGGGAGAAACTAGGGGAGGGCTTAGGGGCAAGCTTGGCCATTTAGATAGTTGTTTAATTATCCTCAGTGAGTGTCAATAGTTATAAACCATAATTTGTAGTGAATTAAGGAGTTTTATACTATATGGCTCATCTACTGCTTGCCCTCTGCCTGTTGGCTGTGAACTCCACTATGAAACACTCTTCACACTAAAGAATACCCTTAAGGCACTTTGCTGGTGCACCAATATCAAGTTATTTTGGTATATGGCTAACTGCCAGGGTTGGTGGTTGGGTGTGGGCAATTTGCCTCACATCATTTTATATATTACAATGAAAGCAAAATATAAGAGAAAATTCCAAGAGTAGAAACATATATTAGTAAACAGGCACAAAAATATGACTTACTCTGTAGTTCAGGAAATTCCTCCTTTTTTGTCCTAAGGCTCTCTGACAATTACCTTACATTAAAAGCTCATTTCTAGGTGGACACATATAAGCCCTGGTAGTGTAGTGCCTAAAGCACTTGACGGCTAACCAGAAGGTTGGCAGTTCAAACCTACCAGCTACTCCTCGGAAGGAAGATTGGGCAATCTACTTCTGTAGTGACACTGCCTCCGAAACCCAAGGAGAGGTTGCTATGAGTCGGGTCTGACTCAATGGCAAATAACAACAACAACAGGTGGACACAAGGAACTCTGATAGTAAGATCAGTTAACATTGTAGTTGAGCCAAGTGTCAGGGTTCTAGAGGAAGCAGATGCATGTGGGACCAAGAGGTCTCAAGGGTTGCACTGATGTTATTGGAATGCAAGGCTTGCTGGATTCCTAAACTTCATAAAGACAGGTAGAGCCCATTCACTCTTTCTAACCAAATATCTAGTTTCTAACATCACTAGATTAATTGGAATAACCCTCTGGTGTGGATTTTGACAAAGATACGTTAAGTAGTGAGTAACTACATCTGATTGTGTCAATTTCTGCTCAAGGTACTTCATTTGCTAATTAAATACCCTAGGAGCACCTAGGAGTATACATTTCTGATTAGACTTCTTCAGATGTTATCAAACTATCCCTAGGGTGTGAACTAGAGTTGAACAATGCAAACACATACATCTTACTTTTACGCACATTTACTTTCAAAGTAAATTAGACACAGACATTGTAACACAGACTTGTATCTCTTTTCATGCCATTTTGTAGCTTTTCTTCTGTGTTCATTGTTTCTAAAGCAAGTGTAAGAGGTGCCCTTCTGCAATATGACGTCCCTTGTTTTGCTCTGGAAACTTTCCTTTGGGCACCTACCACTGACAGCTTTGTATGGTTACCCAACTCAGTCATATGTTAGATCTTATCTTCACATGTAGAAGCCAGGTATCATTTCTCTGTAGCTTTTAATGCATCTCCTATAGGGTTGTATGTCATGGAGGTGCTCGACGGATATCTGTTGAATAAATGAATGAATGAGGGTATGACACAACAATTAAAGAGAGTGTAGATCTAGCTCACTGATGCTTCTATTTGGTGAGATGTTGTTATCTTTTAACTTTGTGATCCATATTTCTGAAGCCCAGGACATCCATTTTGGTGGCTGAAGGCAGTTGTCTTCATATCGCGCCGCTGTAGCCTGCAGCAAATGCCGCCTGATGGTGGCCTACAGGGGCAGTATTATGAATCTCATGCTCCAGGTGTCTACCAACCCCCACCCCAGCAAACACATGCACACACACAGCCCTACCATTTACTTTGTTGCTTGGCATTTACACAGCAGCAGATGTGCTGTAAATAGACACGCAGTAACAAGGCTGGCATACCAACGGACCCAGAGGTGAGACATCTGGCAAAACAGATGCAACATGGCAGGGGGACACTGACGGCCCAGAAAGCGCTCATCTCCCATTATCAGTGCCAAGGGTCTGACCAGAGCTTGCTTGGGCAACTTGCCTTCCTAACAGATGGGAATAGATTTAAGCCAGTAACAGTATATGGAGGGAGTCGGGAGATGAAGAGGCCTATGCCAGGAAAGTTGAAGCAGCCCCTTTCTTTTACAAGTCAGCTCTTCCCTGTCACTTGGGTACCACACATTCATCAACCCCTGTCTGGCAGTTTTCTCCCCAAGTTTCACCACGGTAGAGTGAACCTTTAAATAAATGCCTTACCTTGCTCATGGAGATGACAAGAGGATTAATTAGTTAATGTTAGCAATGCTCCAGCAAGATCAATGGATGAAAGAAAACTTGCAAAGTGCATTATTAATAATGGAATGAGGTCACACCCCATAAAAGCCCTGTAAAAAGCCCCATTTTCAGTGTAGAGCAGTCATTTTGTGCTAGAGTACCACTTTTTATTGAAATATTTAACAAGCATAATGCAATATAATGTGTTCTTAACTAGGAAAAAAAAGTTCATACAGAAGAAATATAAGGGAAAGAATTGACTTCACTCATCTCTTTACTTCCTCTGTGTAGCCTAGAAGCAGGGTCATTGTTCCCCTCAGAGGATAAGCATACTTATTCGCGGCTCTAATACTTTGTTTTAATTCTTTGTACCCATTCAATTAACAAAACCTAGCTGTAAGGGACACCTACATCTTCAGATATGCAAAAAATAAGGTGTTAGATATGTTGATATAAAATACTATCCTTGAATAAGTATAATTTTCTATTCTTGGGTACATCTAGCACCAGCGTAAGGCTAACACAGTGTTTCCCAAGTGGAAGTCTCCAGAGGAATCATGCTCAACAGGAAGAATCACAAGACAAAGAGCAATGAACCAAAATAATAAGAACTTGAAATTAGCATCCTTTCTTCCACTGAAGGATGTCTTGACTTCCATTTCTAACTTTCTAAATCCCATCACTGCTCCTTGAATTTTGTTCTTTGTGAGACCTGCCAGGTCTCAGCCTAAAAACTGTGCTTCTCCCTAACATCAGTTAACCATATCTTTGACCATATTTTCAGTTTTATCATTATATTTCACTTAGGGTAACCATAACCTGTTTCACCAGAGATCATAAGCTGACAGAAGGCAGTCAATGTCTCAAGCCCCTGCCCCTACACTCTTAAGTTTGTTGTCATTAGGTGACTTCAATTTGGTTCTGACTCATAGTGACCCTATGTACAACAGAATGAAACTCTGTCTATGCCATCCTTACAGCTATTGCTATCTTTGAGTTCATTGTTGCAGCTACTATGAAAATATATCTTGTTGAGGGTCTTCCTCTTTTACACTGACCCTCTACTTGACCAAGAATGATATCTTTCTCCAAAAACTGGTCCTTCCTGTTAACATATCCAAAGCGTGATATGAAATCTCACTACCCTCACTTCTAAAGAGCATTCTGGCTGTACTTCTTCAAGACACACTTATTAGTTCTTCTAGCAGTCCGTGTTGTACTTCATACTTTTGGCAAACACCATAATTCAAAGGCATCGGTTCTTCCTTAATCTTCCTTATTAGTTGTCCAGTTTTTGAATGCTTATGAGGCCATTGAAAATACCAGGGTTTGGATCAGGGGCACCTTAGTCCTGAAAGTGACATCTTTGCTTTTTAACACTTTAAAGAGGTTTTTTTTTTTTTTTGCAGCATATTTGCTCAACGTAATACATCAATTGATTTCTTTGACTGTTTCCTCCATGGGCATTGATTGTGGATCCAATTAAAAGAAATCCTTGACAACTTCAATTGTTTCTTTACTGATCATGATTTTGCTTATTGGTTGAGTTGTGAGATGTTTTGCTTTCTTTATGTTGAGGTGTAATCCATTCTAATGAGTCTTTGATCTTCATCAGTAAGTGATTCAAAGGTTCTTCACTTCCAGCAAGCAAGCTTGTATTATCTGCAAATAAAAGGTTGTGAGTAAGTCTTCCTCCAATCTTGATGCTGTGATCTTCTTCTTATATTCCAGTTTCTCAGATTATTTGCTCAGCATAAAGATTGAATAGATATGGTGAAAAGATACAACTCTGATGCACGATGCACACCTGTCCTGATTTTAAACCATGCACTATCTCCTTGTTCTGTTCTAACAACTGCCTCTTGGTCTACATACACTTTCCATAAGCGTACAACTAAGTATTATGGAATTTTCATTCTTTACAGTGTTATCCCTAATTTGTTATGATCCACATGGTCAAATGCCTTTGTGTAGTCCATAAAACACAAGTAAACACATATCTGGTATTCTCTGCTTTTAGCTAAGATCCATCTGACATCAGCAATGATATCCCTTATTCCATGTCTCCTGAATCTGGCTTGAATTTCTGGCAGCGCCCTGTTGATGTACTGCTGTAACAATTTTTTAATTATCTTCAGCAAAATGTTACTTGTGTGTGATATTTATGATATTGTTTGATAATTCCACATGCTGTTGGATCACCTTTCTTTGGAATGGGCACAAATATGGGTTTCTTCTGTTCAGCTGGTCATGTGGCTGTTTTCCAAATTTCTTGAGTGCTTCCAGCATTGCATCTGTTTATTGAAACATCTCAACTGATATTCTTACAATTGCTGGAGCCCAGTTGTTCAGCAGTTCCTTCAGTGCAGGTTGGACTTATTCCTTCAATATTATCAGTTCTTGATTGCATGCTACCTCCTGTAATGGTTGAATGTCAATCAATTTTATTAGGTACAATGACTCTGTGTATTCCTTCCATCTTCTTTTGATGCTTCTTGCATCATTCAGTATTTTGCCCATGGAATCCTTCAATACTGCACCTTTATATATTTGGCTGAGGATAATCTTACATATGCACTTGTGCTACAAAGGTAGCCACGCACATTACAGAAGCAACAGAAGATAGAGTGTGAATAACCTCTCAGAGACAAACAAACACTTTGAGAGAGAGAATCACTGGGCCTGCCAACTCCCAACTGTAGTCTCAGAGGACATCATGTTCAATTGGCACAACATAGTACATAACACTCTTGTTCCACAACCTACTTTGGTGAATGACGACTCGGGTTTTAAAAGCTTTCAAGTTGCCATTTAAGGTGCAACTATTGGTCTCCTCTCATCTGAATCAAAGAAGACGAAGAAAATCAAAGGCATCTGGAAAGAATTAGTCCAAGGAAAAGATGGATCATGAGGTCCTCAGCCTTCATGACTCTGGACTAGAAGAACTAGATGGTGCCTGGCTACCAATACCAGCCAACTGGAAAGGGATCAAAATGGGAGATCCTGGATAGAGTGGGAGGAAAAGTGTGTAACAAAGTTTGAAAACACAAAAATTACCAGAATTACTGGTCGTATAGTCTGGTGGAACCTCAAGACTATGGCCCCAGGTTACCCTTCAGGCCTAAAAATGAACTCACTCTCATGGATTGGCTCTCAACCCAATAGTAGAAACAACTACAAGCAGAACACCTACCCCAAGGAGATGAACCCACCTACGAGGTGGTGATGGTGGTGCATGCTTTAGATAAATCAGCCATGAGACATCAGAGGGGCAGCATTGACACAGAGGGGAAGCTAGACAGACAGGAATGCATAGTTAAGAAGGGCACAGGGAGGGAGTAATGACAGGGACAGGAGGGGAAGAGAGTTTGTTATGGTTGGGGATGGTAACTGGGGTGTGAAATCAAATGTACACTAACTGTTGAGTGTAAAACAAATTTGCTCTGTAAATTTGTGTCCAAAGCACAATAATATTATTAAAAAAAAAAAAAAAATACTGCAACCCAAGGCTTGGATTTTTTCTTTAATTCTTTCAGCTTGAGAAATATTGACCATATTCTTCCATTTTCTTTTTTTGATTCCAGGGTCTTTGCACATTTCATTATAATATTTTACTTTGCCTTCTCCAGCAGTCCTTTAAAATCTTCTGTTCAGCTCTTTTACTTCATCATTTCTTCCATTTGCTTTAGCTACTTACTGTGTGTTCAAGAAGTTTCTGAGTCTCTTCTGACATCCATTTTGGTCTTTTCTTTCTTCTTGTTTTTTAATATCTGTTCTGGTTATCTCTGTGCTGCTCTAACAGAAAATACCACAAATGGAATGGCTTGAACAAACAGGACTTTATTCTCTTACAGTTTGAAGGCTTTAAGTCTGAGTTCAAAGTGCTAGGCTAGAGAGGCTGTGTGAAAACCCCTTGACCTCATGCTTCAGCTCTGCCTCTTGTTCTTAGCCCACTGAAGCTTGAGGCATCTCTTCACTCAGATAGCTCCTGGCTGCTTAGCCTTGCAAGCCCAAGGTCGACAAATAAAATGACACAGTCCTGTTATTACCAAACAACATGGCAGGGCATTATTTCAAGTCTATTGAAAGTCCCAAGATTGGCAGAGCATGGCAGGCTGCTGAACAACGACTTGGCTACATGCAGGGTTCAAGCATGGCATAAGCTGGAGAACAATTCCAAAGCTGTTTCTTATATATGAGAAACAGGCCACATCCCCAAAGCAGCTACTCAGCTGCTTGTGGTAGTTCCACAACCATGGAGTTGATTGCCAGTCTCATCATGGGGAATAATTAACCAGCTTCCCAGCCACTCAATCTGGCTGAGCCAAGTTGACACACAACCTTAGATACAACAATGACCTTTTGCTTTCTTCTTGTATGATGTCCTTGATGTCATCCCACAACTTGTATAGTCATCATTCATAGTGTTCAAAGTGTCATATCTGTTCTTGACATTCTCTCTTATTCAGGTGGGTTATACTCAAGTCTGTACTTTGGCTCTCATGGACCTGTTTTAATTTTCTTCAACTTCAGCTTGAACTTACAGATGAACAACCAGTTATCTGTTTTGCATCCAGCCCCTGGCATTGTTCTGACTGGTGATACGAAGTTTCTCCATTGTGTTTTTCCACAGAGGAAGCCAATTTAATTCCTGTGTATTCCATGTAGTGTAGGTCATGGGTGTAGTTGCTGTTTATATTGTTGAAAAAAAAAATATTTGAAATGAATAAGTCCTTGGTTTTACAAGATTCTATCATTCAATCTTTGGTGCTGTTCTTTTCACCATGGCCGTATTTTCTAACTACCAATCCTTTTTCTTTATTTCCATCTTTTACATTCCAAACACCAGTAATTATCAATGCTTCTTGATTGCGTATTTGATCAATTTCCAGTTGTAGAAGTTGGTAAAATTCTTCAATTTCTTAATCTTTGGCATTTGTGTTGGTGCATAAGTTTATATAATAGTTGTATCAACTATTCTTTGTAGGCCTATGGTTGTTATCTTATCACTGACAGTGTTGTTCTTCAGGATAGATCTTAAAATGTTCTTTTTGACAATGAATGCAGCACCTTTCCTCTGCAGTTTGTCATTCCTGGCAGAGTTGACTATATGGTTGATTATTTGATTCAATATACCAAATACCAGTCCATTTCAGCTCACTAATGCAGAAGATATTGATCTTTATGTGCTCCATTTCTTTTTCCTAGATTCATACTATATACGTTCCATGTTACTGTTATTAATGGATGTTTGCTACTGTTTCTTCCCATTTTGAGTTATGCCACATAAGCAAAGGAAAGTCCCAAAAGCTTTACTCCACTCATGTCTTTAAGGTTTACTCTACTTGAGGAGGCAGCTCTTCCCTAGTTGTATTTCAAGTGACTTCCAACCTGAGGGGCTTATCTTCTGCCCCTATATCTGACACTATTCCACTTATTCATAAGATTTCCATTGACCAGTTTTTTCAGAAGTAGATTTCCAGGTCCTTCATCCTAGTCTGTCTTAGTCTGCAAGCTCCACTGAAACTTATCCACCATGGGTGACCTTTCTTCTATTTGAAATACGGTGGCATAGCTTCCAGAATCACAGCAACATGAAAGACACCACAGTATGAAAACTGACAAATAGTGTTGGTTGCCTTAATTACATTATATTAATGTAGTATGTATCTCAATACATGCCTATTGACATTTAAAATAATAAAAAAGCAATGGCAATAATTGATAAAATATATAGAATACTCTGTGTTAGCCATTGTACTAATTGTTTTAATAATTGTAACATTCTAGTCATGATAACAGTGTATGAGGTTGGTACTACTCTCATCTTAGTTTTATAAGTAAGTAGAATCAGCCTCAAACAAGTTCACTAAAATGGCCAAAAGTGTAGTTAGGAAGCTCAAGGGTCTGGACTTGAATCCAATTCTGGCTGCTTCCAGGGACACACTCTATTACATTGGCTTTAAAGTGCTGCACAAATTTCTTCCATCCCCTGGATGACTCCCCATCCCCTAATAATGTATCACTTAATGTTCATTTAGAAAACTTTTTTGTTACATAATATTGACAGGTTAACTCTAACTCTTTAAAGTAAGTAAGAAATAAAAATACATGAGAATGCCCTACTATTTGGCCAGTGAATATAAGCTAGGCATAAGGGGTCTAAGGAGAGCAGAAATTTGTTCATTCATATACTAGAGCCACCCATGATGATATTCTGTCTCAAAGATTTTTAGCTATCTCTACTTCCAATGAAGGATGCTATGGGGACTAATTAGATATTACCACAGAGCATAAAGTAATAACATAATGTATGATAGGCCATCTAGGAGCTCATATTCTATTATGAGATCATTTGAATACAACCATCTCTATGGTCCAAAAGCAGTAAATAACATGCAGCCAAATAGCTTTGACATTCAAGTTCCAAGAGGTGTAATGTGTGGGATAATTCAATGCACTATAATAGCTTGAACTGGAGTGTCACTTTCTTGACTGACTCTCAGTTAATGGTGAATTGTTTAGTTAGTTAACAGGATAACTGCTGGGGAATGGAAGAACAATCATAATGACATATGTTTGCAGGAAATGACTTCTCTATACCAAAGATTTATAATCATATGTATTCACTCATTCCATAAACATTTGTTCAGCACTTACCCTGTACAAGGCATTGTTTTGGTGCTATGGATGCAGAGATGAACAGGAAAAGTTCCTTGACCTCATAGAGTTTACATTCTAGGAAGCAGGAAACAAAATTTACATAATGTACTATGTTATTGTCTAATTTCAGATAGTGTTAACTGTTATAAAGAAAGAATGCAATGGGCAGATGGTGGAAAGATGAGTTAAATGGTCAGAGAACTGTGTGCAAGCAATTATTTGGTCAGAGGACCTGAATGATGTGAAAGAGCAAATCATGAAAATCTGAAAGAAGGATCTTCTGGGCAGAGGAAATGTCAAGCATATAGACTCTGGGAACAAGACTAAACTGTTTGAGGAATAATAAGTCATCACATTGGCTGAGGTAAAGTGAGTGAGTGGAATTTTGTAGATGACGAGATTGGAAAGGGAAGCAGGGGCCAGATCATACAGAGTCTTGGAGGCCAACATTGCATTGAGTTGTAATGTGATCCTACTGGGTGATTTTGCATAGAGGAATAGCATGGCCAGAGTTACATTTTAGAAAGATTACATGGGCTGCTATGTAGATAGTACTCTATATGGATGCATGAGCAGAGGAACAGAAACAACTCAGGAAGTCATTGTAGCAGATAAAAATTTTGGACTATCGTTTAGAGATGGAGAAGATGACATTGATCAGATTCAGGATATGTTTTGAAGTTCCAGCTTTCAAGATAGAGAAATAAAGGGATTATTATATGTGAGAATGAGAGAAGAATCCTATATTCAAGGGTTAAAAAGAGACTTAAAAATGCAAAAATACTAAAAGGAGACTTTGAAAAGTGTATTTTCTTCTCAGTCACGTTTCCAAAGCTTAATGGACTATTCCCACTGTCAATCCTAAGAATAGAACAAAAAGCTTACTCTTTTAAAGCAGAGAAATTAGTGGTGTGAAAAGTACCCTGGTGAAGGAATCTAGTAGGTCAAGCTCAACTGTGAATTTTTCCTGGTGACCTAGAACAGGGTGTCCTAGCTCCCTGGGCCCCAGTTCACTCTTCCAAAATGCTTAGGTGAGAAGCAAGGATTGGAAAATATCTAAAGTATTTTAGATATTCTAGCTATATTTTAATATAACAATATCAATATCACACACAAGTAAGTTTGCTGAAAATAGTTCTAAAATGGTTGCAGCAGTACACAGACAAGGAACTTCCAGAAATTCAATCCAGATTCAGAAGGAGACATGGAATGAGGCAAATAATTGCTGATGTCAGATGGATCTTGGCTGAAAGCAAAGAATACCAGAAATGTATTTACCTGTGTTCTATTGACTATGCAAAGGTATTTGACTATATGAATCATAACAGATTATGGATAACATTTTGAAGAATGGTAATTTAAGAACTTCATTGGGTTCATTTGGAACCTATACATAAGCCAAGAGGCAGTCATTCAAATATAAGAAGGAAAGAGTGCATGGTTTAAAATCAGGAAAAGTATGCATCAGGGTTGTATTTTTTCACCAAACTTATTCAATCTATATGCTGAGCAGATAAGCTGAGAAACTGTGCTATACAAAGAAGAACACAGCATCAGGATTGGAGGAAAGCTCATTAAAAACCTGAAATATGCAGATGTCACAACCTTGCTTGCTGAAAGTGAAGAGGATTTGAGGAACTTACTGATGAAGATCCAAGACTACAGCCTTCAGTATGGATTACATCTCAACAAAAAGAAAGCAAAAATCCTCACAACTGGACCAAAAACAACAGATGATAAATGGAGAACAGATTGAAGTTGGCAAGGCCTTCATTTTCCTTGGATCCACAATCAGTGACCATGCAAATAACAAACTGGGCAAATCTGTTGGAAAAGATCTTCTTTAGTGTCAAAGAATAAAGCTGTCACTTTGAAGACTAAAGTACACCAGCCTCAAGCCATATTATTTTCAATTGCCTTCAAATGCCTGTGAAAGCTGGACAATGAATAAGGAAGACCAAAGAATTGAAGAACTGATGCCTTTGGATTATGGTGTTGGTAAAGAATATTGACTACACCATGACCTGCCAGAAGAATGAAAAAATGTGTGTTGGAAGAGGTACATCCAGAATGCTTCCTAGAATTGAGATGGTGAGACTTCATCTCTCTTCCTTTGGTCACGTTGTTAGGAAGAACCATTTCCTGGAGAAGGATATGCTTAGTGAAGTAGAGAGTTGGTGAAAAAGAAGAAGAGAGCCTCAGAGAGATGGATAGGCACAGTGGCTGCAACAATGGCTCAAGCATAGCAACAATTGTGCGGACGGTGCAGTACTGGCAGTGTTTCGATATGTTGTACATAGGGTTGCTGTGAGTTGGAACTGACTCAGAAACTTAATCTCAAACAATTTTACTGGGGTGAGGACTTACCCGTAAGCATCTATATCATATTGGTCAAAATTGACTCCACGAGGCATTAACTCTCCCACATTCTTGATTTTCACAAAAGGGGGACTGAATGGGTTCCTCTGGTGCCCCATTCCTCCATGGCAGTTGGGAAGTTTTGGGGTGGGAAGAATGAAATGAGTTCCTGTTGGGTTGCCGGTACATGCAAATGGTCAGGACCATGGAGGGTTGTTTTCAGCAGCAGTGGCTGTAGGCAGAGTATCTGAAGTGCTGGTGCAGATTAGGTGTCTGATTCCAAGTATTTCCCCAAGCATTGCACAAATGCAAGGCATGGGGAAGAATGACGCATTAGCAACCTGTGTAAGAATGATTGGAGGAATACAGACCACAGTAAATGTGACCTGAATTAACTATGTCATATGACTGCCAAAGAATCCAAAACAAAACAAAAAAACCAATTCCATGTTGGGCAGCATCCACTAGAGCAGTGTCTAGAAATAGGAAGATGATGATACTGTTCTATTTGGTGCTCATCAGATACACATGAACCAGAACACGGTCACAAAAGAGTGGCCATGATAGATAGCCAAACTGTAAATTATGCTAGATGAAGAGTCACAGAATGATAGATAGCCAAACTGTAAATTATGCTAGATGAAGAGTCACAGATAAAGAAATTAAAACATTTTATTTGTGAAATAAAAGAAAAAAATATGCTATTTATGCTGTATTCGAATATTTGAAGGAATTTATATGGAAGGCAGGGAGCTCTGGTAGCACAGTGTCTAAAGCATCTGACTGCTAACCAGAAGGTTGGTGGTTGGAACCCAGTGGAGGTTGCTGTGAGTTGGAATCAACTCAATGGTGGTGTTTTTTTTTTTTTTTTCTTTTGGATATGGAATGCAGCTGAGACCTATTCTGTGAAGTCCAAAGGATAGAAATAGAAACAATTGGATGAAGCCATTAAAGACACATTTTTTTTTTTTTTGTAAGTAGGAAAGTCTGTTCACATATGGTATGTGTGCGTTGGGGGAGGTAGAACAGAACTATAGAAATAGAACATGGGATTTTTGAGTCAGAGGATATGTGTTTGAACGGAGGTCCCAGCACTTCTTTTTCGGTGATAATTGACATGTTGGTGAGTCTCTCTGCATCTCAGTTACCTCAAAAGAATAAAGGCAGTACTCTCGGGGTTAATGTAAGATTTATAAGATACAATATGTGGCTGGGTATGAATCTCTGGGCACACTGAATATAATACACTGATATCGACATTCTTCTTAATTACCCACAGGTATGAATTGTACTGAGATAAAAGGAGGAAGCCTTTCTTAGAAGTGTGAGTTTAGCATCACCAATACCAATGTGGTTGGTGTTCCCAGGTCTAGCAGCAGCTCAGCTCTATAGAGAAAAGCCTGTGTCTTCCAGAGCCAGCACTCATTCAGTGTGTGTGTGTGTGTGTGGGGGGGGGGAAGTTATGTATTAAAATGGGGCTCATTTGAATGGAAAGAAAGACCCTCACATTGTAATGAGCCTACAGGGCATTTTATAAAATTCTCATTAGAAAATACCACAGCCAACATGCTGTATGGGTACTAAATCTAAGAACAAATAACATGAATGAGATGCTAAACGTTCAAAGCCTGTACCACTTGCTAAAAAGTATAAATTCAATTGATCAGCTGCCAAATTAAATGTAAGAGAGACTAACAAAATATTACCATAGCAGAAAACATTATTAGAAATTAAGCAAATGAATAAACATTCCCCCCTCTGGTGAATATTTGTAGCAATTATTGAAAAATTTTGCAAGCATGTGGTATTTTAACAAACCTTAGCACTGTATAATGTGCAATTGTATGTGAGGAAGCTCTGGGGTGTTTTGCTCTGAGAATTGGATGGTGCTCTGGCCTCGCTCCTAATGAGAGGCAAGTAAATAATGTAAAACATCAATTCAACACTCAGATGGTGTTAATGAATGAGCAGCACTGACAGCCTGCTCTACTCAGTTGGGACAGGTGACTCCACGTGCAACAAGTTCCTCAGTGCTAATGAGAGATCAATTGTCCAACAGCCCCCAAGAGGTGCAGGCATGTTATAGACAACATTGATGCAACTGGTCCTTTAGAGAAATACCAGATTTTATTTTGTTTTGTTTTAAGTGTCATTAAAATCTACTTGCAACCAAGAAAAGCTTCCAAATAAACTCAAATCTGCTACTTTTGTCTGACACCATCTAAGAACTCATGCCTTTGTTACTCCACCCAACCTCCATTCATCAGCCATCAATCCATCCATTCATCCATCCACCCCTACAGTCATTTAAATGCTGGTCTCCAGAGTCATGCTGGTTTCTCTTGAGCCTCAATCACTAACAATATAATGCTGGGCAAGTTATTGAACCTTCTTAAGCTGCAGTTTCCACATGTATAACACCAGAGTAATAGTAGTACTTACAAAATTTAACCAGTTGCCATTAAGTCAACTCTGACTCATGCCAATCCTTCGCATGTCAGAGTAGAACTATACTCCACAGGGTTATCAATGGCTGGTTTTTATTTTGGGAACTGGATCACCAGACCTTTCTGAATTTCAAGGCATTTCTGTGTGGAATCGAACTTCCAACCTTTCAGTTAGTAGCCGAGTATGTTAACTGTTTGCACCATTGAGGGACTCCCTAACAGTACTCACCCCCATAGATTCCTCACAGTGAAATCAGGAGTTCAAAAGTCTAAAACCCCTAGCCCAGGGTCTGGAACATAATAAGCACTCAGATAGTGTTAGAAGTAATAGTTATTTCATTCAAATTCATTGACTTGCGTGCCAGCTAAGCATTGGTACTCATAAAACATGCTCAATAATCCTTGTGTTGTTATACTCTTTTCATTAATGACTTTCTATATTATAGATACCAAAGGAACTCACCCACTTACCGTATAGTGCTCATTTTCAGAAAGCAGAGCAGTTCTGTAAGGATGGTATACGAATTTCCAACCTACCACCTCAGCCTTTAACTGGGCCACTTATTATGGATAAAACATGAAGGCTGGTAGTCTGAACTTTTCCCAGAGTCCAAGTCACCTTGGACAGAACTATCAGGATCAGACAGGACATGGCATGGGAGATACATAAACTGCTGTGGCACTTTTCATTCCTAATGAACATCAGTTTGAAGGCAGTACCTGGCTCCTTGTCTACAGACTATCCCGAAAATAACCCTGCTGTGTCCTAAGGGACGTGAGCACCAGGATAATGTCCCTGGGCCAACAGCCTTCACTCATTAGACATGTTTACAAAACACAGTTCACAGTTTCAATCAGTTTTCATTTTCTTCACTCAAAAAAGTTCTGATGCTACCCGTGACCTCCACCACAGATACCAACACATGCTACAGCTGTCCCGCTTCTCAGTTTGAGAAATACTATCCCAAGTGAACAAGACCTAATATCATATTATTTTAATTAATAAAAAGTAAACATTATCGGTATGAAGAAATTAGGAAGATAATGCAGGGTGTGGAAACATTGGATTTATAAGTGGGTTTTAGAGGGAATCAAATTCTTTTCACCCAATAGCATAGACAAATGTAACATCATGTTCAAAGGACGATTCTTGAGCACAGCTTCCATAAAGTGATGAAGTCTGATTTTGTTACAAGTATATCAAATCTATTTAAATGAATGTTGATGTAACACTTGAAAAGTATATTTGCATAAAAAGCTTAAATTTGTCCCTGAGGTTATATATAGATATAGATAAAGAGACAGACTGGTAGACATATAGATCTATCTTTGTTTTAAAAACATTTTTGAAGGATAGGATACTGATAAAACCTGTGTTAGATTTTTGGAAAAGTATGGTAGGGACTCGATATAACTGAGAAAATTCTTACCATCGTCTTACCAAAATTCTCATAAAGATACATAGAAAGAGAAAAGGGGGAAATAGCATCATCGGCAAAGAATAAAGGAAGTCACTTACCAAAACCCAAGCAAAAGCTGTACGATGAGAAATATAATATTGAAGTCACAATGCATCGTAGCAAGACAAACCTCACCAAATATGGGAAAGAATAAGAACAAAGTGACAGAGAGCTAGGGAAGGAGAAGAGACTAAGAGAGAAACTAGTGCCAGCAACTTTTGAATGATTCAGTGTTACAAACTTTGCATCTTGTAATTAGGGAAAATGAGATAAGTTATATATTCATTCACAGACAACTGTTTATGCATGTTTATTATATTCTCAGCACTCTCATAAACATCAGTAATGAAGCAGTAAGTGAGAAAGACAAAAGGCTATCTTTCATGGAACTTATATTTTCCAGGGGAAGATAGATGTCCAGGTATGTACATGTAAGTTAATAATTTAATTTCATATAGTGATGATGCTATGCAAAGAATTTAAAAACTGACATGTTAGCGTGAGACTGAGTTGGCCTAGGAAAAGCTCATTGGGGTGTGACATTGGAGTTAGAGCGAAATGACAAGCAGGGGCTAGGGTTGATGACAGAGGAACAGCAAATGAAAAGACTCTAAGGGAGATAAGGAAGCCAGCAAAGCCAGGGATTCATAGAAGAGAAAGGATAGTGAGTACAGAGATATGGGAGTACATAGGCAGGGATCAGGTCATTTCAAGCTTTATGAGAGGTTAAATTATATTTAGATGAAAGGGATGTAATTGTAGGTTTTTAAGCTTCCCATTTTCTCATTTGCCTTATTTTCAATTGTTCATGTAACATTTATTTTTTAATGATGATATATTAGAGCAAAATGTAGGCTTCATTAAGTTATAAATAACATAAATTGTACAGGCTACTCTTTTCTCATAATGACATAAAATTAGAAATGAAAGCCAAAGAAAAAAAATCTATTGCCTAGAGATTAAAAGGAAAAAAAAATCTTATGAAACCATTAGGACATGAGGAAGTCTAAACTATAATTTAGACTATTTAGAGAATAATGGAAGTTAAAATACACTTCCATTTTTAGTATGTGCTGGACTAGGTACACTGAACAACTCTCCTACTGTATACAACCAAAACTCCTGCATAAAATTTATAGCAGACACTGGCTAGATGTCACCAACCTTCTTCCTGTCTCTGAGTTCCCAGCTAAGCTATGTTCCTAGCCCTTTTGCATCTAGTTGGTGCCCTCTGTGCAGTTCTGACTATGGAATGTAAATAAGTGACATATCACTTCTAATCCAAGATAGTATGAGTAGATATACTTGCTTCAATTCTCCATAGAGTCCTCTCACACATACACATCTATTATCTGAAGCACATCCAGGTGACTTTGAGGCATGTGTTTTAAATGGTAGATCCACAGGCTTGAAGAAGCTTACATCCTGAATAATTGAGTGCAGCAGATTCTACATGATCATTGACCTACGTTAGATGCAGACATAACTGAGAAATAAACCTCTGTTGTATTTAGCTGTAGAGAATTTGTGATTGCTTGTTACAACACCCATTATTACGTACCCTGACTAATATAGAAATACAGATCCAGAAGTGGGATGTTGGATTGATTATTCAGTAAGCAGGGAGGAAATTGATATCAGAGGCTATGAAGATGAGGTCTGTGTCCCACAGTGAGAATACATCTGTCAATTGAAGCTTTGGTGCTTGGAGAACAGATCATGTGCTTCCTGAATTGGTTGCTCTAGGTAAAAGGGTTGGAGAAATGAATTTTTTTTTTTTTTTTAATTTTTATTGTTATTTGTGTGAAAGTTTACAGGGCAAATTCATTTTCCATACAGCAGCTCACATACACTTTGTCTCATGACACTGACTGCGGTTTCCCACAATGCAACAGCTCCCCTCCCACTTCTTCCCCATAGTTACCTCTTCCCTGTGTCCTTCTCTCCCATACACTCCTGCCCCGTGAGCTGTCTCCCTGTGCATACACAGCCCTTCTATTCTCCCATGACTGATGTCTCCAAGGAGTGTATCTACCTAATGTAGATGTTCAGCTCATATGCCTGTCTTTTGTTTGGCTGGAATCCACAGGAGTAGGTTAAATTCCAGACTAGAAGGGCAGCTGGGGGCCATAGTCTCAGTGGTTCCACCAGACTCTATCAGACCAACAAACCTGGTCCACTCCTGCCCTGCCTTTTTTTCCCCATGATTTTGAGTTTTGTTCCACATTGTTCTCCCACGCTATCTAGGATCTCCTATAGAGATCCCCCTCAGAGTGGTTGACAGTGGTAATTGGGCACCATCTAGTTCTTCTGGTCTCATAGTCATATAGGCTGAGGACCGCAGGTTGTACTAGTCACTTGGACTAATTGTTTCTGTGTGTCTTTGGCTTTCTTCATTCTTCTTTGCTCTGGATGAGGAGAGACTCATTGTTGCATCTAGATGGCTGCTTGCAAGCTTTTAAGATCCCAATCACTACTCAAAAGAGTAGGATGTGGAACAATGTTTTTGTGTACTATGTTATGCCAATTGAGCTTGATGTTCCCTGCAACCATGGTCCCGAGCCCACAGGTCCAACTACTTGCTTCCTCTGGGTGGCTGACTGTGGCCAAGAAGTGATCACAACCTTGTCCCTTTTCAGCTCTACTATACACTTGGGAATTCTTACAGAACATACAAATACACTTATAGAAACATTGTTTCCCAACCCTATACATGGTCATGTGTACACTCCCCCCTGCAGAGACATACCTAATAGTTCAGCCTGTCCACCCATCTATCCACCCATAGATCAATGTCCACCTATCTATCCACCCATAGATCAATGTTTGCCTTCACAGACAAAACAGTACTGTATGTGTAAAAGGGTAGAAATAAAATCTTTAGTGTGTTTTGGCAACTATTGATTGATTTTGGCAAAGTACTACAAGACAGAAATTAACTTGAAATATATTTCTGATTTGAGAGCAGAAATTAATAAGATCATATGAAGGGTAGAAATTTGGAAGCTTCGGGATTTTGATAAACCTGTGGCTTCTAAACCTCAAAGATAAGGAAAAAATATTGAGGAAACCTACGTACAATAAATGTGTACTAAGATCCAGTCATAAAGAAAATATCAGATTAAGGATGTGGCCAGAAAGTCTGAGCTGAGCACCACTATGAGTAGCCTGCACTGAGAGAAGCCAGGGAGTGAAGGATCAAAGAAAGAAAGTCTGCCTTGGAACTGTACGTAGGAAAGAACTTTGGATTTAGTTGTTGGCACAGGAGATTGACTGGAAGGAAACAGACCAGAAATCAACTAAGTGCTGGAGGGATTCTATTGCCAAAGAAACACCCATCCCAGACTAAAAAAAAAAAAAAATGGACTGATCCAGAGTTAAAGCAACCTGGCCACTACAATTCATGAACAGGAAGTATTGTCCAAAAAACTCTCTAGCTTCCAAGGAAGACCTAATCTTCCAAAGTCATGTCAGAGGGGGTTATAGAAAAAAAAAAAAAA
>NW_006921651.1:719363-731499 GCF_000298275.1 Orycteropus afer afer | reverse complement strand
CTACTTCTGTAGTGATACTGCCTCGGAAACCCAAGGAGGGGTCGCTATGAGTCGGGGCCGACTCGACGGCACATAACAACAACAACAACAATATTTCAGTAATTAGAAAACTTAGAGAATCAATCAATTACTAGAAAAATATGACTTGCTAAATTACTGGAGCCAGCAGGAGTATAAATTAGAGCAATCACATCAGAAAGAAAGAAATTTGGCATTTCCTAGAATAGTTATAGGAATCTCTGAGTGGTACAAATGGTTAATGTACTCAGCCACAACCTGAAAGGCTCAAGGTTCGAGTCAACCTAGAGATACTTCAGAAGAAGGGCCTCGTGACCTTACTGTGGAAAATCAGCCATTGAGCCTCCTGCGGAGCACAGGTCTACTCTGACACATGGGGTTGCCATGAATTGGAATTGACTGACTGGCAACTGGTTAGAATGGTTGGTTTCCCTGGGATAGTCCTAATTTATGCCTAAGAGGGAATAATGCTCCCTTTCTATCTCAAAAGTATTCAGTTTTGGATGAACATCCTATAACTTAACAATTCTCCTCCCAGGTGTTTACCCTCAAGAAAATCCTGCAATGGTACATCATGAAACATGTATAGGAATATTAATAGTAGCATCATACATAGGAGCAAAAAAAGAAAAAAAAAACTAGAAATAACCTGTTTATTTGAAATACATTATATGGAATATAATGAAATACTATACAGCAGAGAAAACGAATGAGTAGAACTCTGTGAATCAATATGGATGAATCTCAGGAAAATAATATTGTGAGGGGAAAATAAACTTGTTATAGAATACATCAATATGATTTCATTTTTTATAAAGCTGCTTAGGAATAGACAAATATGTGGTTAAAAACTATAATGAATGTAACAAGAAAATAATAGACACACAATTCAGGCTAGTGTTATCCCTAAGCTGTTGGGATGGAGAGAGAGTCAGAGAAAGGCCTATGGAAGGCTATAAAACAGTCAATTTTCAGTTTCCTGTATTGTGTTATCCTTTACATATCACATATGTAATTTGCTTATCTAAATTGACTCTTCTTAAAATACAAAAAATAATAATAGTAATAATAATAGTCACTAACGTTTATTGGGGAGCTTTGGTAGCATAGAAGGCTGGTGGTTCAAATCCACCAGCCACTCCTCAGAAGGAAGGTTGAACAGTCTACTTCCGTAGTGATACCACCTTGGAAACCCAAGAAGGGGTCTCTATGAGTTGGTCCGACTTGATGGCACATAACAACAACAACAATATTTATTGAGTCCTTACTCTGAACCCTGAATTATTCTAAGAGGTTTATAGCTCACAGTTTAACAAACTTGAATTCTCACAATACTATGAAGAATCCATTGTTATTTTGTCCTTTTAAAGATAAATAACTGGTGCACAGAGATGTTGCCTAAAATACCCTCATTAATGGCAGAGCCAGGTATTCTTAACCACTGCTTTACTGCTTCTCATAGACTGGCTCTAACTTTACAGATCCTCTATAACAACTATATGTAATGTTTATATGCAGAACAAAACAAACATTATAAAACAACCTTCAGCGTTAATGACTGCTGGAATTCTGACAAAGCTTGAATTAATTTAGCCTAAATTAAAGATGCTTTAGTGTATGACTGGAAGAACTTTGGAGCACATTAACAACTTACCGTGCAATGCTATTTACATTGAGCTTTCAATTTTAAAAGCATGTTGCCATAAGCCTTCATAAATGCCTAGTAAAGTAGGTTTAAACCATCATTTGAATTTTATGGATAAGGAAGCAGGTCATGTGACTGTCTCTAACTCACAGGAAGGAGTCATCATCATAGATACAGACATTTTATCTAACTCTTAGTTATACATAATATATATCACGCTGGTCCAGAATAGCCTTTTGTCTTGATAATGATTCTGAGGTAAGGACTATGGCAAATGCTCACTCTGAAGATTTCTTCACTCTTCTTCAAGGGACTGATTATAAACCTGGCTGCTTGGGAAAAATTTAAAAAAAGAGAATTAAAATTTAGGCCATTTCTAGTGGCTAGGAAGGGATAGGGTCTGAAGGCAAACACATTTTTATTAAAAAGATGATTCTATGCATGTTTACTCATTGCCGTAGACTGGACTTGGTTTTGGTAATGGCTTGGGGCTATCACTTGACAAATATGTGAAGTTAGAAAAGCTCATTTTCCATGACCTCCTCCTTGCCCTTTAGCTTATTTCTTGCTCTTGATTCCACAATCCTGGGCTCCTGGGTCCTGTTCCCACTTCATTCTTCCCTTCAGTTAGCTAACAAGCCTGGAGATAGATAACGTGTGAACCTGGTATTTTGGAAAGGAGGCTTGTTTGGAAATCCTAAGAGTTGTGTTTTCATTCAGCTCTTCCACTCACTCTCCCAGAAATCTGAATGTTCCATCTATCTTTTCTGAACCTCAGTTTCCTTTTTATGATGGAGAGAGATGACTATGTGGTCTTAGAATGCTTTTTAAAGAAAATATTTATTCTCTATGGTTATAAAGTGTAATTAAAAAACTCCCTAAGCTATTACTCTTTTCTGGAGTATCTTCAATTAAAAAAATAAAACTTTAAAATTTCATGGTTTTAGTTCAGTTCTTTATTGTCTCTTATATGTGGTTGTAACACTCTCTAGGGTTTCCTTACTTCAGCCTCTCTGCCAGTGTGTTCTGTATACTGATGTCAAAATGAGATTTCTAACTATTGACTCCTCCACTCCAGTTTCCTCCTGGTTTACTCATGTTAATAACTTGTATAACTTGTGATGGTATCATATAGAAGGACAAGTGAGACAACATGGATTTGCAAATGTGTAGTTTACATAAATTCCATGACCAAGTCAGCAATGGATATATCTTGTCTGCAATACCAGGAACTTCCTGATCATGTTTAATGTATTAACTTTTATTTCAAACTCAAACCCAGTTCATTACTCATTTTTAATACACATGAGCCTTCCAAACTCCTCTAATATGAAGTTTACTACACATCACAGTGCTCTCCCCTTTGTCAGAATGGCTTTCTCCATTACAATTGATAGTATGAGAGGAAGCACTGTTACTAAAGCAACCACTATGTGCAGTCTGGGATGGTTAGGTCCTCTGGACCACTTGCTCTATTTGCTTACATTGAAAGCATTTGCCCCATTGAAATGGGTCAAACGAAATGTTTGAAATGTGTTTGACACATTTCAAACATTTCGTTTGACCCATTTCAATCCTAAGGTCATGAAAATGTAAACATTTTACAGGTTCTCCTTCCTTGCCTTCCTTTCAACAAGGTTTTGCTCATATGTGATGATTCTCTAAATTCATTTATATTAAGGAGCTATGGTGGCATAGTGCCTAAGGCATTTGACTGCTAACCAAAAGGATGGTGGTTCAAAACCACCAGCCACTCCTTGGAAGGAAGATTGAGCAATCTACTTCTGTGGAAACCCAAGGAGGTCACTATGACTCGTATCTGACTGGACAGCAGTG
The DNA here is from genome assembly GCF_000298275.1 of Orycteropus afer afer. NCBI lineage: Eukaryota > Metazoa > Chordata > Mammalia > Tubulidentata > Orycteropodidae > Orycteropus > Orycteropus afer. The sequence goes on along the minus strand of NW_006921651.1, from coordinate 728,000 downwards.
AATTTGGTTTTTGGTTTGGTGGCATGGTGCCTAAGGCATTTGACTACTGACCAGAAGGTTGGTGATTCAAACCCACCAGCTACTTAAATTATAATATGTAATATATTATAACATATATTAAATGAAATTAACATTCATTTAGATTAATCCACTATATTTACAAACCCAGTATGTTTCTCTCCACTAAAATCATGAATTTCCTAATTTCCTTTCTTCTCGATACAACCAATTGAAATATAAAAAGTCACTCATCATCTTTCAGTGATCCTTATTATACTTAGAACCAAAACCCAGAATTTATAAACTGGCATTTGAAGTCCTTTGTAATCCGGTCCCATTTTAGCATTCAGCCTCATCCTAGCCCTTATATTCCCTGCCTTGACTTCTCTTTCATCATCCCAGATTCTGAATTACATTGATTTAGGACCAAGTCCTCTTTTTTCACTCCCATAAGGAAAATCATGTGAATAGTGTTGATCCCTTAGGCTTTTTGTAAGGATTACATAATTTGGGCATATCAAGCATGTAGGAAACTTACAATACATACAAGTGGTCTTTCAATAAATACTAGCTAGTATTGTTAATACCATTATTCCTGTTCTTATCTTTTCTATGTGGTTTCTACAGGCTGGAGTTACTTTCACTAGGCTCTCTACTTGTTAAAATGTTACTTATTCTTCAAAGGTCAGATAAAATGTTAGAAAAGTATGAAGCCTTCTGTGATAATCATGCTCAGAATTAATTGTTCCTTTTTCTGTATTATCAAAAAGCTTTAGTTCTACTAAAATTTTAACTCAGATTAGAGTTATTTATTTCCATCTCCACAATTAGACTGTAAGGTTAATGAGGGCAGGGACTAAGGATCATTGTTACTCAACTTCATGATCTCTAGAGTGCCTACAACTAATTATTCAACCAAGGAGTGCTTATTAAATTGAACTTGGAAATTGAAGATGAAAATTCTCGAAGTCACTAAGGCGATAAATTATAATGATGGAACAATGTGCACTTTAAAAATATTTTGCAGTAGTAGACCCCATCTAGGGCTGCTTCAATTTGTATGCCATCTCTCCAAGGTCAGATATATGATTTGCTCTTCTCAGAATAGCTACACAAAACTGAAGAGAGTGGGCATATAAACATATGTGTATGTGATTGTGTTTTTTTTTTTTTTTTTGTACAACATCGAGTACCATTCTTAAATATTAAGGAAATATTAAGGTGATATATGTGACTCAGGGAATTACTATACTAAAGAGAAGACAGAAGCCTACAATTGTATTGCAATAGAAGGTGAAAGGGCTAAGTGCTTTGATAATGATGCTGATAATGATACTAGTAATAATGAATGCTTATTGAATAACTCTTCACACAATTGTTCTTAGATCTTTGCACAACTCAACTCACAAACCTCTGAGTTTGTAGGTAGTTTTGTTATCTTCAGTTTACAGATCAGAAACTCCCTAATCTTAGTGACTTTCTTCTGAGGAGTACAATGGAAACAGGGAAAAAGTAATTTTACAGGGAAAAACTTGACAAAAGCTACTCAGCCACATGATCAAGGTCAAGCTTAATAGTGATAAGTCATGTTGACAGCATGTACCCTTGAAATGATGTGATGGAAATTGTACTGTACCTCTGTAGTCTTCTTCTCAAAAACCCATATGTCTATTTGTTTTATCAACAATCATTAGACAAATTTCAATAGAGAGGCATCTTACAATACACCTGACAAATGCTCCTCAGAATTGTCAAGGTCATCACAAACAAGGGAAGTCTGAGAATATGTCACAATCAAGAGGAGGCTAGGGAGACATGATAATTAATGTAATGTGGTATCCTAGATGGGATCCTGGAATAGAAATGGACATTAGGTAAAAACTAAGGACTAAATGTAAATAAACTATGGACTTTAGTTAACAATAATGTTTAAATGTTGGTTCAGTAATTGCAAAAAATATACCATGCTAATTTAATATATTAATAATAGAGGAATCTGTGTTCAGGAGAGGAGGTGTAATACAGGAACTCTTCTGTGTTATCTCAGTTTTTTTGTGAATCTAAAATTGTTCTAAGAAATAAAGTCTACTAATTAAAAAAAACAAGCAAACAGAGAGCCACAATGACATACCACTTCACACCCATTAGGATAACTGTAATTATGAAAAAAAAAAGAGAGAGAGAGAATAACAAATGTTGACAGAATGTGGAGAAATCAGAGCATCCAAGCATTGCCGGTGGGAATGTAAAATGGTGCAGCCACTTTGGGAAAGATTCTGGGAGTTCCTCAAAACGTTAAACATAAGTTACCCAGCAATTCCACTCCTAGGTATATACCCAAGATAAATTAATACATGGCCACACAAAAACTTGCACATGAATATTAAACAGCATTATTCATAATAGTCAAACTATGCAAGCAGCCCAACTGTCTATCAACCAATTAAATATATAAATAAAATGTGATATAACCATGCAATCAATACTACCCATCAATAAAAAGTAACCAAATACTGATTGAGGCTACAGCACAGATGGACCTTGAAAGCATTATGCTAATGAAAGAGCTCTGGTGGCATAGTGCCTAAGGCACTTGACTGCTAACCAGAATGCTGGTGGTTCAAACCCACCAGCCACTCCTTGGAAGGAAGATGAGGCAATCTACTTCCATAGTGATACCGCCTCGGAAACCCAAGGAGGGGTTACTATGAGTCAGTCTGATTCGTCAGCACATAACAACAACAACCACAAAGTGAAAGAAACCATTCCCAAAAGACCACATTTTCTGTGATTCCATTGATATGAAATGTTCAGAAAAGGCAAATCCATAGAAACAGAAAGTAGACTAGTGGTTGCTTAGGCCTGAGGAGATATGGAAGGAAATGGAGAATAACAGATATGAGGGATGGGTTTGTTTTTTTTGGGGTGTGTGTATGTGTGAAAATATTCTAAAAGTGATTTGGGGGATGGTTGTAAAACTCTGACAATAAACTTAGACCATTAAAATGCACACTTTGAAGGGATGAATTGTAAAGCATGGGAATTTCATCTCAATAAAATTGTTATTTTTTAAAAAAAGCAGTCACAGAATAAACGTAACTTGTGCAAGGTCACATGGCTATTAAATGGCAGAGTCAGGAGTTGAACCAAAATAGCTACTGGAGCCACTCCACATATTGCTTCTTTTGGAGAGGTTTTGACAAAATCAGATCGAAACAGCCTGGGAGAGGCAAGCCTAGAACAGGAAGAGGGGAGCCATGAGAAGGATGAGTTTCGTAGCTTTTTCTTGCTCAGAGTTGCTGCTGGTAATAGAGGAGGCTAGACCCTAGGGAGGAAGTGTCATTACAATCCTGATTACACTTACAGCCTCCTGTGGGGAAGAGGACTTTTTTTCCCCTTTGCAATTCTGCGAAGGGTTATATTTAGGGGAGCAAAAGAAAACGTATTTCAAGCAATATGATAAACACATTCCTAGTATCCACTTAATTTATTTATATGCATGACAAAGCGTCATTTTAAACCAACTTAAAATTAACTCTAATGAGGTAATACTACTTTCCATTTCGCAGCCTGTCATATATTTGTTTTTCTCTTATGATAAGTGGTGCATGTCTGTCATGCAAAATTGAGATTTTTCCAATGGCTGCAATGTTTATGCACATATGAAGGTTATTTGTCAGGATGTGTTCTGATCAACCATGGTATTACCCCTCCAGCCCCACCCCCAAATAGCAAGGCTAGAACCTCCATTAACCCAGCAGGATTCTCAGGGTAGGCTCCTTCAGACCTGTATTCTAGATGCAAGGTCAAGGCTCAACAGCCTTCTGATCTATAATGACAAACTGTCCAGCCACAGAGCCAGTAGCAAGCCTCAAAGGCAACAGAATACAGAGAAAGATGGGACTTTATGGTGTGTTTTTAGTGGAATGAATGCTGTGCAAGGATAGTCCTAAAAATGCCCAAATAAGCAGAATCCATGCTCAGAAGGGCCTTAGAGGTCATGGTAAGCAGTTTGGACTTCATTCAATAGGCCGTGGAGAGCCTCTAGAGAGTATCCAGTATGAAGAGACGTTGATAGTTGAAAATTATATCTGATTATGTTATGGAAGGCTGATTTGAGGGGGCAAGATGAGACAATACAACCTAAATAGATAGTCACACATATCCATGTACTTCTTCATTTTACTTATTGAATAGTTGTACAATCTGTGGGTTATAAAGACCTAGGTTCAGATTTTGACTCTGCCTCTGATGAAGCCATGTAAGTTTGAACAACTTTTTTTTCAAATCACCAAGACTCAATTTCCTTACCCGTAAAAAAAAAATTATACCCACTTCCTAAGGTTTGAATAAAAGTAAAATAAGGTAAAGTATTTGAAAATGAATTTATTCACTGTTATTACACACACACACACATATATAAATGTGAGGATTAAGCATTTCAAGTATTGTTTCCTCATGAATTAAGTGCTCATTGGTTAATGCTGTCATATCCAATGATTTATGGACCCCAGGAAGAATAGAATTAAATTCATCTCACTCAAACTCACTGCCATAGAGTTGATTTCAACTCAAAGCAACTTCTATTGGGTTTCTGAGGTGGTAAATCTTTATGGAAGTAGATTGCCCCACCTTTCTTCCACAGAGTGGCTTGGGGATCTTCATATTACTGAAAAATTTGTCAAGTCCTAACCATGTGGTAGAAATGTAACTCTTTATGTGGTCAGAATAATAAACTCAAAAATTTAGGAAAACCTGGAAATTCCTGAAATTTCTAGAAGACCAGGATATTATGTTGAGAAGAGAAAACCAGTCAATAATACATCAATCAAATATGTATTGATATCTTATATTTTCTTCAATTTGTCAAGCATTCAATCAACTCCAGTGGGGTACCAGCCACAATAACAGTTAATGAAGACAAAACAATCTTCTCATATGTAGTAGAAAAAATAGACACATACATAGCCAAGGGTGACTCGCAATGAAGGAGGAATGTGGGATGCTGTTCAGTGTGGGTGGGCTGAGCAAAGGCTGGAAAATAAGAAATTGGACATGTTCAGGAATATTGAATAGAAGTTCTTGGATAGCACACAAGTCAATAAAATAAACCATGACCCAACATACCAACTTTGGACTTTATTTTATGTGTAACATTGGGCATTGGTAAGTGTTAGGAAAGGGGGGACAGTACTAATAAAAAAAGTATTTTAATTTAGATTTATCATCAGAAATACACAAAACTAGAGGATACATAAATAGAGCAAGGAAGGCAGCAGCTATTATCATTTTCCAGTATTAAGACTATGGGACCATGGGGACCTGAACTATTGCAACAACAATGAAAAGGGAGAACATTTGAAATTGAATATAAGGAAATATTGATTTATTATGAGAAGATAAAAAGATGTCAGGCTGTCAGGAACTTTACCCTGGTATCATTCATAATAAAAATGTCTTTGTAAAGTATAATAAACCCACTGCCACAGCGAGGCCCATTGGGTTTCCAAGATGGTAAATCTTTATGGAAGTGCATTGCCCAATCTTCCTTCCACGGAGCCACTGGAAAGTATAGAGTTATGCAAATGCATGACATTGTACATATTCTTTCATTTTGTTATACAAAAAAAGACATACATACACATACACACACAAAATGATGTAGACACTACTGATGTCTTTGGAATATGAAGGAAAATTATACAGGTTAAATAGCTTGTCGAAGTTTATATGAGGAAGCAGCCAAGTTGGAACTTGAACTTGCATCAGGAACTCTTTACACCATGACCCAGTACCTATAAACAAGAGCAGTTGGTCCAGATCTAGGTGTAAAAATGCATTCTTATCCTCAGAGTTGTTGTCATTATACACATCCAATTTGCCTTGGCTACTGGAAAGGGCCATCTGAGATCACGTTTTGCCAATGTGTTCTTTTGCTCAATAAAGTGCAATGGTCAAACTATATCTCTTGCAAGTTAAAAAGCCCTATTTTGCAAATCTCTTGAAAACATTGACTTATTCTCTCATGCATGCCCCCCAAATCTGGAAACATGGGCCATATTCGTAGTGCCTAAGGCATTTGACTGCTAACCAGAAGGCTGGCAGTTCAAACCCACTAGCCACTCCTCGGAGGGAAGATTGGGCAATCTGCTTCCATGATGATACCGCCTCGGAAACCCAAAGAGGGGTAGCTATGAGTTGGACCCTACTCCACGGCAGAGTTTGGTTTTGATTTGGATGTAACGAAAACTAGAACTCAGATATGAGTACTAGTTTCTGAAACCTCTTCCACAAGTCTCCCTGTTTCTGGAGATTTGTGAGTATATGATAAGAAAAGTTCTTTAAAGTTGTCTCAGTTAGCTTGTTCTTGTTGTTATGTGCTCTTGAGTTGGTCCCGACTCATGGTGACCCCTCCTTGGGTTTCTGAGGTGGTATCACTATGGGAAGTAGATTGCCCAAACTTCATTCTGAGGAGTGGCTGGTGGGTTTGAACCACCAGCCTTCTGGTTAGCAGTCAAGTGCCTTAGGCACTATGCTACCAGAGCTCCCCTTAGTTAGCTGGTGCTATGTAAAGAAACACCACAAGTAGGTGGCTTAAAAGGATAGAAATTTATTGTCCAACAGTTTGAGAAACTAAAAGTCCAAATTTAAGGCAATGGTTTAGGGGAGGACTCTGTCTGTCCACTCTTGGGGGAAGTCCTTGCCTCAGATTCTCTATCCCCATTCTTTAGTCCCTTGATGATCTCTGACGCTCTGTCTTTCTCAATTTGTACTTCCTTGTTCTCATGCTTCATCTGCTCTTTTATAATTCAAAAATGATTAGCTTTTAAGACATGCCCTACACTGATCTGGCCTCCTTACCATATCAAATAAAACCTTATTTCTAAAAGGATTTACATCCACAGTTTAGAGGTTGGGATTCCAGCACCTATTTTGAGGAGACACAGTTCAATCCATAACAAAGGTAGACATCTTTCTCTATTTTATTCAGGGATATAATTTCAAGTGCTATAATGGCAACTGACACATGTTGTTGTTGTAATGTGCCCTCGAGTAGGACCCCTCCTGGAGTTCCTAAGGCGATATCACTATGAAGTAGATTGCCCAGTCTTCCTTCCAAGGAGTGGCTGGTGGGTTTGAACTTCCAGCCTTCTGGTTAGCAGTCAAGTACGTTAGGCACTACACTACCAGAGCTCCTTGTGACACATAGTAGATGCTTAATAAATGTTTGTTTAATGAATTTATCCCTTTCTGTGGATGATGAAGATGAAAATGTTTGACTTAAAAATATCTATGTGATACTAGGAATGGGGAACTTGAAGTATGTTTTTTAGTCTTTTATTTATTTATTTATTTTTCTGTTTGTTTTTCCCTCAAGTATCCAAGTAAGAAAACTTCTTCATTACTAGATCTCCCTGAATCACTGTGTAACTTTAGAAGCACTACAAGTCTCTGTCCCAAGTGTAGCTTTCGGACAGTGACCTTGTTTGCTGTTTGATTCATTGGGAATCTATAGCAGAAATACTAAACTTAAAAGTTAATATGAACAGAGACACTCTTGCGCTATGTGTAAATGAGGAAATTTCCATTTGCTATCTTTTCCATTATTAACTTTAGCCTGAGTGACTTCCAAGAAAGGGCAACACTGTGTGATGGAAAGAACATGGGCTTTGAGTCCAGGTAGAAAAGCATTTGAACCCCAGCCAAGCACTTACCAGCTGTGTGACCTTGGGCAAATTACTATCCACTTCTGAGTCTATTTACAGTGTCCTCATCCATAAAGGTGGGAATATACTACCTACATTAAGTTGTCGTTGGTATTGTGAAGATTTAAGATAAGAGCATGAAGCACTGGACACAAAGGAGATACTTTGTGATGTGTATTGTTTTTATTTTCACATTTGTTATTATTTTCCTTTTGCTCTCATATCTCTGAAGGTGAAGGAGAAAGGTAATTTGCAAAGAATCGTGTTCCACTACTTTGTAGATATATATAACCCAGCAGGCAATTGCTGGGAGCAAAACTCAACCTTCTGTAGTCGCTCCAGGTCTGTTGAATGAGTTCTGTGCTTGGGACTTCGTGGCTGGCTCCCTTTGTTCATTAAAGCCCAATGGGGTGCGGAATCAAAGGGGGTGGAGGACTGAACAGCCAGAAATTCACCTTTAAAAATAAGATTTGCTATGATTCCCTCAAGGGACTGGACATGGGGAATAAGATGCCTCTTCCTGCAGCTGCCTGCTGCGTGGGAGAGTGACAGTCACTGACTTTTTCAGCTGTCAAAGGCATTTTGTAGCCATCGTATTTACTGTTAAGGGAACTGCCACTGGGAGTATCAAAAAAGAGAAGAGTTAAATAGACCGTGTGGGTTTTGTAGCACCGTGTCTCACATAGGCCCAGCAGGAAGCCCTCCCGCCCCACACTCACAGGTGGCAACCATGCTTCTTGTTGCATCCCCAACTCCTTCTTTCTTAATAGCCATTGGATTCTTCTAATGTTTAATTACTGTCAACTTTGCAGTTGGTAACAAACTCTGGTGGCACAGTGGTTAAAGCATTTTGCTGCTAACCAAAAGGTTAGTGATTTGAACCCACAGGCCGCTCTGTGGGAGAAAGATGAGACAGTCTGCTTCTGTAAAG
>NW_006921651.1:715082-718718 GCF_000298275.1 Orycteropus afer afer | reverse complement strand
AATGTTTTTTGTTCCATTCAGTTCTTAAGGAACTGAGCTTATTGTGTTTACTCATCTGTCTCCAACCAGGGTCCTATTTGTCTTAACCAGGGTGGGGAAATAGTTGAGGGTAATTAGTTTACTTATTTATTTCCAACCAGGATCCTATTTGTCCTAACCAAGGTTAGGGAAATAGTTGAGTTTTGACTTTACTCCTTTTCACAACTATCCAGTGATGAGGGGGTGAGTAATCTGATTACAGAGATGAAACTGAAGTTCAGAGAAGTTAAATGACTTGCCCACAAAACTGTCTGCAAAACCCACGTAGTTTTGCCAAACAGGAATCAAACCTTAAGTGATCTACAGTGCTTTGTTTGGGTGGAAAATATCTCCAAAAGGGCCAGATCTGAACTTGTTCTGAGACATATTGACCTTGATATGTTCTCAGGCTCATCCTGGGATCAAGCACATTCCCTCTCATGCTTCTATAGAGGCCTCTCCAATCAAATCTTTTCTGCCCACTTTCCCACTTAATTGGTGAGTTTCATTTTGAATCAATTTTAAAGATACAAACAGGGCCAAGAGATGTGAAGTGGGTAATTGTAACTTGGTTCCCATTTGCCCACTTCTGTAATAACATTAGATCGAATTTATTGAGCACTTACTCCATGTCAGGTACTGTTCAATCTCCTTTATATGCATTAACTCATTGAATAAAACAACTCTAGAAGGTTAGGTATTATTATTTCAACTTACATTCAAAGAACAAAGGAACAGAGAGGTTCGGTGACTTGTTCAAGATTATACAGCTAATGAGCAGCAGAACCAGGATTTAAACTCAGGGAGTTTGACTATTGAGGTCTGCCTAACTAACCACTGCTCCATACTGCCTCTATTTCTACACTCTCTTTATAGCAACATTAGACAGAGAAGGGAACAAAGAAACAATAGTGCCCCACCAACGTTTTTTTCAGAGAGGACAGAGCAAAGATGTAAGTGATGAGAAAAATATCTCAGAAGCCCATTTAAACAATAGATTGCCCCCCAGGGAAAGGGTATTGAGGCAACGTTGCTGGAAATAATGTTAAAATGACCAGCAAAGCCTATTAGAGGAAAAGACAGAGAAAGGCACTAGAAGAGCTGCCAGGAGTCATGTTTGATGATACCTGGAAGCTTTCATTTTAATGGGTTAAGGTACATTGAATGCTGGACAGGGAGAAAAAAAAAAAAATGGAGTGGTCAAAACCTGAAATCCAGTTTAGACCACAGATACCAAACAAAATTGTTCAGATACCAAAGAATCTCCTTGAACAGCAAGTCTTTCTTTCTGACATATGACGAAGCAGGCACTGAATCATGACAGATGTGGAACAAGGATGGATAGAAGCAGTTCCAGATGTAACCAGCATTTCTCTCACTGAATCACATTTGTGCATCTGTGCAGGTACACATGGAGTCCGAAGTCTATGGTCAGGAAGGTCGTATTCCTTTATTTACTATTGAAAGCATAAATAAATTTACTAGGTTTGAGAATAGCCTTACTGGTTTCAGACAGCAATGTACAAATGAATCACTTGGAGCAACTTGTTAAAATGCAGATTTCTGGTCCTCATATCCAGAAATTAATGAGCAGACTAGGAGCTCTGATAGTGTAGTGCTTAAGGCACTTGACTGCTAACCAGAAGGCTGGCGGTTCAAACCCACCAGCCACTCCTTGAAAGGAAGGCTGGGCAATCTACTTCAGTAGTGATACCACCTTGGAAACCCAAGGAGGGGTCACTCTGTGTTGGATCCAACTCTAGGGCACGTATCAACAACAACAGGGCAGACACTAGAAGCCCTGGTGGTGTAATGTTTAAGCACTTGGCTCCTAACCTGTGACATTTTGAATATACCAGCAGCTTCAGAGGAGAAAATACCTGGCAATCTGCTCTCATCGAGATTATAGCCTAGGAAACCCCGTGGGGGCAGTTCTACTCTCCTACTCTGGTGTGTAGGGTCACTGTGAATTGGAATTGAGTCAAGGGCACAAAACAACAACAGGGCAGGTCCTAGGAATCTCCATTTTACTAACCATATTTAGGGGAGTTCTACTGCAAGGGGTCTTCAGACCTCATTTTGAGAAAGACCAGTGAGAGAGTTGCAGCAGTACCACCTCTAGGGTTTTACAAAGCTGTGCCTACTTGAGCTTCTGCAGGACTCCCTATATTCATAATTCCCTTAAAAGAGGCCAGTTGTCTCAGTCTGGATTGCCAAGGAAGCCAGCACTAGCACAGAGATTGACATGCAAGTTGTTGATTAAGGGGACCCTCATGATCAACACCTTTGAAAGGGAAAGAGACCTGGCAGAGAATAAGAATGGTTTCAGGGGAGGCTTTAGCCAATATAAGGGATGTGAAGCTAAGATGACCTTCTGAGGTGTCCTGAGTTGAGGTGAGGGGCCCAAGATTAATACCTCATATTGATCAGTCATTGAATGCTACCACCCTGGGAAATAAATAAGGCTTAGGCTCCCTTAGCTTCAGCAAGCCCCACAAGGAGCTGACCACTGAGGACTGTCTGCCAGTGGCCCTTCCAGCAGCTCAGAAAATAAGTCTTTCATTCATGATGGAGGATTTGGTCAGCGCATTACGGAGTCCACATCCCATAAAAAACCCACTGCTGTTGAGTGAATTCTGACTCATAGCAATCCTATAGGACAAAGTAGAACTGTCCATAGGGTTTCCAAGGCTATAAATCTTTATGGAAGAAGGTTTCCACATCTTTTCCCTGTGGAGCTGCTAGTGGGTTTGAACTGCCAGACTTTCAGTTAGCAGCCAAGTGCTTAACCACTGAGCCACAAGGGCTCCTGAGTCCACGTCACTGAATATAATTTTTATTTTCCCCACTCCATAGGTGATTCCTATGCACTCTCCCGACTGAGAAGCAGGCTTATGGAAACTTTATTGGTTATGAAGCAAATGAAGGATACTCAGAATGTTTTCTGGATGGCCCCAATGGGCCAGCTCTAGCCCTACCTATCAGAGAATTTCCAGTCATTCTTCAAAACTCAGATCAAATGCCATCACCTCTCTGTGGAATTTACTGACAACTTCAGGCAGAGTTAACCACTCTGTTCTTTGAGCTATTACTGTACCTTGTGCAAACTTCTAGTATTATAGACTACTCTCCTCAGTAGTGATAGGATAATATCCATACACCAACAAGGAAGACCAGTTAATATGACTATTATTCAAATTTATGCACCAACCACCAAAAACCAGAGATGAGGAAATTGAAGATCTCTACCAACTTTTACAGTCTGAAATTGACCTAACATGCAATCAAAATGTGTTGATTATCACTGGTGACAGGAATGCAAAAGTTAGAAACAAGGAAGAGTTGCCAGTAGTTGGAAAATATGGCCTTGGTGACAGAAATAACTCTGGAGATTGCATGATAGAATTTGTCAAGACCAACAACTTATTCATCCGAAGTACCTTTTTTCAACAATGTAAGTGATGAGTATACATATGGACTTCACTAGATGGAATACACAGGAATCAGATTGACAACATCTGTGGCAAGAGGCAATGGAGAAATTCAATATCTTTGGCCAAAACAAGACCAGGAGCTGATTGTGGAACAGACCATCAATTACTCACATGCACGTTCAAG
>NW_006921651.1:711774-713702 GCF_000298275.1 Orycteropus afer afer | reverse complement strand
TAGGATTACACCTCAGTATGAAGGAAACAAAAATCCTTGCAACTGGTTCAATACACAGCTTCATGATGAATGGAGAAAAGATTGAAGTTGTCAAGGATTTCATATTACTTTGTTCTACAATCAACACCAATGGAAGCAGCAGTCAAGACATCAGACAACGTACTGCATTGGGCAAATCTGCTGCATAGGACCTCTTTCTAATGATGAGGAGCAGAGATGTCTCCTTGAAGATTCACATGCGCTGAACCTAACCATGGTATTTTCAATCAGCTCTTAGCATGTGAAAGCTGGGCAACGAATAAGGAAGACTGAAGAAGAGTTGATGCTTTTGAGTTGTGTTGGAGAAGAATGCTAAGAGTACCATGGTCTGCTTTAAGGGCTAACAAACCCAAACCTGTTCTGGAAGAAGTGCAGCCAGAATGTTCGTTGGAAGCGAAAATGGCCAGATGTTATCTCATTTACTTTGGTCATGTTGCCAGAAGGAACCATTCCCTGGAGAGGGATATCATGCTTGGTAAAGTGGAGGGTGAACAAAGAAGGGAAGGCGCTCAAAGTGATGGATGGACACAGAGGTTGCAATGATGGGCTCAGGTATAGCAAGGATTGTGAGGCTGGCACCAGACTGGGCAGTGTTTCATTCTGCTGTGCATAGTGTGGCTATGAGTCAGAGATGACTCGATGGCACCTAACCACCACAATAACTTTCCCCAGTAGTCTTCTTAATAATAGGGGTAGTGTCACGTGCATTCCTATATCTCCATGATCTAACAGTGTCATTCCCCGAGTGGATGTTGTCTGAGTGATTTGTTTTATGACTGAAGGGTTAGGGGAGGATGTAAAGAGAAGACTGCACTCTTAACAACCATCCTTTGGTACCCCAAAGACAGACATTGGGTAAGATAGATGATATTCCCACCTCAATGTGGCAACTGTGATATCACAGAAGTTCTTATCCTACTTGGAAACCAGAGAGTTTTTTTTTTTTTTTTTTTTAACTATAAAACGAATTTCAGAGAAACAATATCAAACAAGTGGCTCAAACTCTAGGGTAGTACCGAGGACCCTCTTCCTATCTCCAGGCTTCATATCCACCCACATCAACTTCTTGCCTGTTGAAGAAGCATATGCCAAATGAATGGGGTGTCTTGATGAACTAGCAAGCTGGTAGCTGATTTCACAAAGCCTTCTCTTCAGTAGTTCTTAGAAAACTAAAACCTTCCCACCCCACCACTTCCCCAGTAATCCAAATTCCTCATAAGGTCCCTGAACCACCCCGTGTATTAGTGATTCACATTACCAGGTCCAGTCACACATACAAGCCAAGTGAATTCCCAGCTGAGCAGCCTTTGGCTTGATTAGGTTGCAGCCTGTGCTCTCACTCCAATCACTTGCATGAGCAACCCTGAAGTGGAAAAACCAGTGATCAGCCACAATAACAGGTCACCAAGGGCTCAGAGGAGAAAGGGAACACAATGAGTTTTGCAAGTTCCTTATCCATCCTGAGAAATGCCTGGAGACTCCAGTTGTTTGAAAGCCTGGTACCATTACAGACTCCTGACAGTTTATTTTAGATTTGTCCTGAGGGACAGAGTATCAAAATTTCCTACTGATAGCTTGTATAGGTGAGTGATGCTGTTACTTGTTCAAGCAGAAAAGAAGAGCTTAGAAACATAATAGGAACTTTGGCTTTTCCCCAGTATCTATAAATCCAGAAGTTTTCTATAATGTAAAGTCCTCAGAGCTTGAAACCTTCAAGGGGTGGTTCAGGAGAGTATCAGGGCATTCATCCTGCAGTCCCCATTCTGCGTGACTTCATCCCAAATGATGACTTCTCAACAAGATGACATTTTAATATAGATGATTTTCTGAGTAAAAACCTTAAAGCCTGCTGAAATCCTATTGTTGTTGTTGTTGTTGTTATGTGCCGT
>NW_006921651.1:710473-711434 GCF_000298275.1 Orycteropus afer afer | reverse complement strand
GAGAAAGGAAGCTAATGTTTTCTAAATACTGGATCCCATTCACATACCATCTTGTCCTCCTTTCCTTATGATAAGAATTTTTGTCATTTGTACTTTAGAGTTGAGGCAACCGAGGCTGACAGAGTCGTCAGTTATCCATAGTAATGGCGTTCGTGACAAAAGGCTAACTGTCTCTGATTTCAGGGTCTCTTTCTTCTCATCTCTGATGCCTCCAGGCAGGGACTTGAAAGGAACTGATGCTAGGAAAGAAACAGAAGATAATTGCAATAGTCAAATGGGCTAATACATTATATTCCAGAACAGTGTCATCAAAGTCACCTAGAAGTATGCAGTGTTAAAGAGTAATGATCAATATGTGAAACGTCTCATAACATGGATGAAGCTAGAGCACATCATGCTGAATGAAATTAGTCAATCACAAAAGGACAATTATTCACATGAAACTACAACTGTAAAAAGTTAAAAAAAAAAAAAAAAAGGTTTACACACAGAAAGAATTGTTCTTTGAAAAACTTACTTACCACGGTGGGAGGGGAAAGAAGGGACAATCACCAACTACAGAGTAGACATGTATTAACTTGGGTGAAGGGAAGGGCAATATACAACAAGAAGGAGGTTAGCACAAAATGATTGAGGCAGTGGAATACATAAGGGGGAGCACTAGAGTTAAAGGCAACAAAAGTGAATACTATTACATACACAATCCTGCAATAAGAGTAATAACCGTAATTGAGGAGCGGAAGTGTAGATAGACACTCAAGCTGAATGAGGGGGGAAAGAAAAATGTAACCACACCCATGACTATATATAGGTTTGACAGAGGCTATTTCTACCTATGTGTTTATATGTGCTACAAATATATCCATGAATGTGGTAGAGCATACAAGGGACAAAGTTATGAAAACATCTTAATCATAACCAAAAACCTTGAGGGAATGAGTCACTGGGTTTGGAGGCTCAG
>NW_006921651.1:701223-709677 GCF_000298275.1 Orycteropus afer afer | reverse complement strand
GTCATCCTCACTTTCAGCAAGCAAAGTTGTATCGTCTGCATATCTCAGGTTGTTAATGATTCTTCCTCCAATCCTGATACCACATTTTTCTTCATACAGTCCAGCTTCTTGGATTATTTGCTCAGCATATAGATTGAATAAGTAACAGTCCACAAAGACAATGTTCTATATTGTACTTTGCCGAGAAGTGACTGGGGTCTTCAAAGCTTGTGAGTGGCCATCAAAGGTCCACCTATTGGTCTCTCCCTGTCTGGAGAAAAGAAGAGTGAAGAGAATCAAAGAAACAATCAAATGAAACAATTAGTCCAAATGACTAATGGAACACGTGAATCCCAGCCTCAATGACCCCGAGACCAGAAGAACTAGATGGTACCTGGCTACCACTGCTGACTACTTTGAAAGGGATCACAAGAAGAGGTCCTGGATACAGTGTGAGGAAATGTGGAACAAAACTCAAAATCATTAAAATAGACCAGGCTTACTGATCTGATGAAGACTGGTGGAACCCCAAGACTATGGCCCTCAGATACCCTTCAAGCTAGGAACTTAACTTAATCCCTGTGACTTAACTGGCAACCAAAATATAGGCAGATCTATAAGGTGAACAGTAATATTAGGAGAGTATTCACTCGTTACATAAATTAAGCTAAGGGGATCAAGAAGACAGCAGTTGCCAGGGATAGAGCTAGGAAGGTAGAAGGGGTGGGAAAGAAAAATGAAGGGAAAGGTAAGTGTTGGGAGGAAGTGGAAGAATGATGTTACAGTGTGAGGAGTGCAGTAAATGTCAAAAAACAGAAGGTGTGTGAATTGTTGAATGGAAAACCAATTTGCTCTGTAAACGTTCACTCAAATTGCCATGAAAGAAAGAAAGAAAAAAATCACCTAGAAAAAAGTTCACTAAAATGGGGACTATTTCAGCATCTACTGATGCATAACATGCCAGCCCAAAATTGAATGGCTTAAAATAAAACAATCTATTATTTTTTCAGAAATCTATAGCATGACTGGTTAGTTTTTCTGTGACAAACGGGGCTGGCTCAGGTGCTGAGTTGGCTGAAATGTCCAAAAGGGCCTCATCCACTAATTACTACTCACTGCCAACTCCAAGCTCAGCGGCAGATTTCAGCTAGAAGTCTTAGTTTTTCCTGTAGGCATCTGCACATAGCTGCCTGGGCTTCTGCACATCTTGGTGACTGGGTTACAAGAAGGAGCATTCCCAAAGGTCAAGACCCAATAGGTAAGTGCTTCTCAAGTAACCAAAATTAGTCTAAGAGAACTTTACAAGGGCATGAATACTATGAGGACTACTGGGGCCTACCTACCACAAAGAAATACTTTCACCCCACTATACATCTTTTAGGAGCTCTAGTAGCATAGTGCCTAAGGCACTTGACTGTTAACCAGAAGTCTGGCGGTTCAAACCCATCAGCCACTCCTCGGAAGGAAGTTTGGGCAATCTACTTCCATAGTGATACTGCCTTGGAAACCCAAGGAGGGGTCGCTATGAGTCGGGGCTGACTTGACGGCACATTACAACACAACAACACATACATCTATTGGATGGAAAGTTTTAAAGGTTTGATATAGGTAACTGTATTTGAACAAGGTTTATAGAGTATTTCCATAGTGTTTCTTTCTAATTCCATCCTCTACCTCCTACCTTCTACCTTTAAAACCTGCTTCATGTTGAAAAATCCTAGCTAATTCATCAATCAGCCAAGGTAATAGGCTTATTGATCTGGAAAGAAAGAGGTTCATTGATCTGGAGAGAAAATAACATCAACAAAAACAAAAAATTCCACTAAAAAAGCTCTCTGTAGTCAACAGTGTCTTTCACGTTATTAAAGGAACATTTTTCAATCCTCATCTTACTTGATTTCTTACAAGCTTTCAATACTGTTGATCATTCCCTCTTTCTGAAAACTCTCTCTTCCCTTGCCTTTTGTGATATATCACATACTTTCCTGACTTTTCTCTTAGCCTTCTGGCTGCTATATCCAATGTCTTTTTGGCTCATTGGTGGTGTAGTGCCTAAGGTACTTGACTGCTAACCAGAAGACTGGTGGTTCAAACCCACCAGCCACTACTCAGAAGGGAGATTGGGCAATCTACTTCCATAGAGATACCATATTGGAAACTCAGGGAGGGGTCCATGAGTCAGGTCCAACTAGATGGCACATAACAACAACAACAACAACAAACTCTAAATGTTGACATCCTCCAAGGCTTAGTTCTAAGTGCTTTTCTTTCCTGTTGTTGTGCTCTCTCCTTAGGCAATATTATACCCACTAAATGTTTCCATCATCAACTGTCACCTATATGCAAATGACTCCCAAATTTATATGACTAGCCATTTCTTTATTCTAACCTGCACACTTATATATCCAGCTGCTTTATCTATGCCTTTTGTAAGGTGTCTCAAAGGAATTTGAATCTGGTAGCATAGTGCCTAGGGCACTTGACTGCTAACTAGAAGGCTGATGATTCAAACCCACCAGCCACTCCTCGGGAGGAAGGTTGAAGGTTGGACAATCTACTCCTGTAGTGACATCGCCTCGGAAAACCAAGGAGGGTTTGCTATGAGTCGGGTCGGACTCGATGGCACATAACAACAACAACAGCACAGTGCCTAAGGCATCTGACTGCTAACCAGAAATTTGGTGGTTCAAACCCACCAGCCACTCTGCCGAAGCAAGACTGGGCATTCTACTTCTGTGAAGATTTACTGCCTTGGAAACCCAATGGGGGTCGCTATGAGTCGGAATCGACTTGATGGCAGTGTTTTTTTTTTTTTTTTAATGCAACTCAATCATCCCTTCTACCCAATGCTGACTTGATTTTCTTCCAGTGTTTATTATCTCAGTAAATGAAACCATTAATTATTCAGGTAGTTCTGCAGTGAGAGCACTTCTTTCTCTACCAACCACCCACACATCTCATTCAATCCATCCCCAACTCTTGTTGGTCTTACCTCCTTTAATGTATCATTTATCTCCATCATCTCCTCCTGTATCACCCTAATCCTGCCATCATTTCTCAACAGAAAACAAATAAACAACAGCAACAAAAAAGACTTTCTAAGCGTTCAAACAGCATCATCTTATTCTTCCTCCTTCCACCTTCATGACCAACAATCCCTTCTCCATATTTCAGTGAGGGTAGTCTTCTAAAAACACAACCCAGTAATTGTTATCATTTTATTTAAGCCATTCAATATCTTTCCAATGCTCTTAGAATAAATACCAAAATGCTTAAAGTGACTTAGAAGATCTTCCATGACCCAGTCCTGCTTTCCTACCCAGAACCTTTCACCAATCTTCCTCTTGCTTTCTGTGAACCATCTGCTCTGGTCTTCTTTAGTTCCTTTGTTCTACAGTTGTCTCCCACCTGAGAGCTTTGAGGCCCTTCCAGAAATGCCTTCTCACTCCCATTTACCTGATAATTCTTCAGATCTCAGTTCACAAATCTCTTCCTTAGGAAAGTGAGTTATCACCTCACCCACCAGACTACCTCCAAACTTCTTGTAATCACACCCATAGACCAGTGAACTTCTGATTCTTATAATTAACCACAATTTCCATTAATGTATCCATTTTGTGCTAATTATGGGAATGTCTGTTTCCTTCATTAGACAATAAGATCTGTGAGGGCAGAACCACATTTGTTTAACTTATTATATCCATATACCAGAAGAAAAGAAAGAAAGAAAGAAAGGAGGGAGGGAGGAAGGGAGGATTTTTGTTGGGTAATCTTGCCCAAGATGACTATCTTTAATGTTAACTTCTTGCTTCTTGGGAGCCATGAGTGGCTTTTTCTTTTGGATTTCTCTTTATCACACTGCTTTCATTTTCTGTGGTTAACCACTGCCTTTTCACACTGGCCATTCCCAGCTAGGACTGACTGCTTTACTTTTTGTCATGACTTCTGTGCTAGTCTGCCAGAATAATACCTCCCTCAACATCAATGTCTGGAACTGCCCTCTCTAGGGTAAACCCTTTTCCTTCCAGGCACATTTAACCTCAGGCTAAGTGGTAGTCCTCTGAGTCTGCCCTCTCTTTGCTTGCTAGAGGTAACCTTGTTGTGGCTGTCACCAAGATTTGATGATATTGTCTGATTACAAAACAAAACAAAAAGGCTCCCAATTTTCAGTAAGGCAAAACTCACCCATAATTGGATCAAGTGATAGCAGGAGAGTTTGAGGGTTTATTATGTTAGACAGTTTTGTGCAAATAAACTGACAATATTAATATTAGGCTATATCCCTGAACATTGTTTGAAATCTGCAAGAAATCTACTTCCTGTTTCCAAACAAAGCTTGCCCTTGAGAAGTATAAGTTTGTTTGGTTTCTCCACTTTTGTGAATAGAATTTCTGACAAAATAGCTTGTGGCCCAACCAATCAGATCAAGATTCTTTGACACTTTGGGCCGTCTTAAGCATACTGAGGGCAATTGATCAGACCACATTACTGTTCATTCACCTTCAGCTAATCCTTTCTGCCTTGACCTACTCTGGGGAAGATTACTCAGAAATTTGGTTGCTGCCATTTGTGAGGGTTGAGTTTGTATAGACTCCCGATCATTACTGCACTTTGTACTTTTAATGGATATTTTCTCTTGCCCTCCTTCCCTCCCCTTTGCACACCCCTGAATTGATCTGTATATAGACTAGCTTTACACTTTGATGAATTGGAAAAACAGTGCTCAGCAGTTTTGCATTAGGGAAGTGATTTGTATTTTTTTAAGAATGAAAATTGTTATTTAAAAGTGAGAACCTTTAGAATGTTTTCACGAAGTCCGAGCCATCATGGACAGTTCACTTGGTAACTTAAGCTTCAGCCTACCTTCAGAGATGTCTCCTCTGTTCTGAGCTTCACCAGCCTCTGGATAGCTATACCATCTGCAAAGGAAGACAGACTTTGCAGTTATTTTTGTAACTCACAAACTAGAAATACAAAGGGACATTTTCCAAGTTTAATAATAGGAACAAGGCCTCTAACATTTCAAATAGAACATGAGTCAAATTATGGTGATTAGTAATTTTCTAAATTTCCATCTGTCCATTCATTTATTAAAGAAATGTTTATTGAGCTTGTACTATGTCGCAGGTACTGATATAGGGCCTGGTGATATAATGGCAAACAAATACATACCTAGTTCCTGTCCTGTGGAGCTAATACTTGTGAGGGACTAGCCAATAAATGGGAAATTATCTCTGTGATCACTGCCATGAATGAGCGGTATATTACTTCTATGAGAGCATATAATAGAGATATCTGGCCTAACCATGGAACAATGTAGAGAATGAGTCACTTAACCTATGACCTCTCATTATACTTTGCTAATTATTGAAGGATTGAGGTGAGAAATCTGAAATGATGCCCATACTTAAAATTTTCATATAAGGTTTTACTATAGTAGCCGGATAGCTGAGAAAACCTTCTTCCACTTTTACTCTCCTGGGGCATTGCCCCCCGTTCCCTACTGAATGTTGTCCTTACCCCTTAACCCAACACTCAAGGTCTTCACAGTCTGCCCTTTATCTCTAAGTACTCCCTACCAAAATAAATAAATAAAAATAATAATAATGTACTCATACTCTATAAATAGCTCATGCATTTTCCTATCTTCTCCTTTTGCTAGTTCTGGTAACCTCATCTAAAATCCCACTTTCCTTTGTCCTCATATTTCCTTAAAATCTCTTCTCTCTAGTCTCTTCTTGCTGGGGTGAGGAAAGTAAATCAGGTGGGAATGGTGAACTCTGATATCATTTGCAGAGGAACAAAATAGGGAGTTGTGTTTACTTCAGTTTGACAGAGTATAAATGAGGTTGGTGATAAGAATTATTACTAAGGGGATCCAAGTTCACAACTAAACAATATGCCAAGTGTTAAAGTGAGTTGAGACAAAAAATAAAGAAAGAAAGAAAGGAAAGAAGAAAGAAAGAAATTCAATAGTAATAATGTAATAATAATTATATATCATGGTTTATTAAATGCTTATTGTATCTAGATTCTGTGCTAAATATGTTGCATGATTTTTAAAAGGTATGGTCATCTTATGTAATTGACATGAATATTGTCTGTGTTATCTACCAAGAGTCTGAGATTCAGATGTTTAAGTTACCTAAGATCCCACAGCTTAATAAATTATGGAATTTATACTTAACCCCAGGGGTGTCTTAATCTCAAGTCCATGTTTTTAGTCATTGCATTATAGATCCTCCCAGGTTAGAACTAGGTTCAAGGAGTGGGTAAGGGCCAATGAGCAGGTACAGAACTTTGCTGCTGGGTGGACCCTGGTGCATGTTGTTAGAGCTAGAATGGCAATGTAAAGGAACCCCACTCAGTTAGCCACCATGTTGGCAAGGACTTCCTTGGTTGTCTGATTTCTCAGTGAACTGCTCTACCTCTTAATTCCTGAAAGACTAATCCTTTAAAAATTGTTTTAAACTGTAAATATTAACTTCTGTTTCAAAATATCTACGTATTATGATCTATCACCTCTCTCCTTCTATTTCTCTTTTTTTCTTCTATCCACTAGTTTGTCTACATTAAATTAATAATCCCTTTGAAAGTTAGACTTCAAGGGAGTCTGGCAAGATGGCAGAATAGTCAGACAAGCTACACAGATGCTCTGCAACAGAGCAATGAGAAACCAAACCAATTGAAACCACTACAGAAGATGATCCTGGAACCCTGAGCAATGGAAGGCAGAATTAGTGAGATTGAAGACAAATACCTCAATACTACTTTGTTAAGGGATCAATCAGACAAAAGATCAAAACAAAATGTAGAAAGCCTAAGATTTATGTGGGATATCATCAAGAGGAATAACCTATGTGTAACTGGAATTCCAGAACAGGAAGAGACAAATAAAACCATAGAGAAAACTGTCAAAGATTGGTTGGAAGAGAATTTCCCTAATATGATGAAAGATAAGAATATATCTATTGAACAAGTTCAACAAACCCCAAACAGGATAGACTCCAAAAGAAAAACACCAAGACATATCATAATCAAGCTCACCAAAACCAAAGAACCGAAGACAAAGAAGGAATCCTGAAAGCAGCATGGGAAAAATGAAAAGTTACCAAAAATGGCAACCAGTCAAACTAAGCTCTGATTTCTTGGCAGAAACCGTGCAGGTGAGAAAGCAATGGAATGGTGTGGTAGTTAAGTTTGTGTGTCAACTTGGCTGGGCCTGGTTGAGTGGCTGGGCAGTTGGATGTAGTATTTCCCATGATGAGACTGGTAATCAACTCCATAGTGGAATCTACTATGAGCAGCTGAGTAGCTGTCTTAGGGCTGTGGTCTGCTTCCTGTATATAAAGAGAAGCCTTGGGGAACAGTCTCTAGCTTATGGCATGCTTGAACTCTGCATGTAGCTGTATCATTGTTCAGCAGCCTGCCAAGCTCTGCCAACCTTGGAACTTTCAATGGACTTGAATTAATGGCCTTCCAGGTGGTTTGGTAACATCAGGACTGTGCCTTTTTACTTGTTAACCTTGGGTTTGTCAGTCTCAGTAGCTAGCAGCTAGCTGAAGAAAAGCCTTTAGCTTCAGTGGGCCGGTAACAGGAGGAAGAGCTGAAGCCCAAGGTTGAGGGGCTTTCACCTAGCCCCTAGAGCATGGCACACTGAACTTGGACTTAAAGCCTCTAAACTGTAAGAGAGGAATCTCCTGTTTGTAAGGCCATCTCATTTGTGGTCTATTCCTGTCAGAGTGGCACTAGGTAACCAGAATAGATGGTATATATAAAAACCTGAAAGAAAAAAATCTCCAACCAAGAATTACATGTTGTTGTTGTTGTTATGTACTGTCGAATCAGACCTGACTCATAGTGACCCCTCCTTGGGTTTCCGAGGCAGTATCACTACGGAAGTAGATTGCCTGACTTTACTTCCGAGAAGTGGCTGGTGGATTTGAACCTCCAGCCTTTTGGTTAGCAGTCAAGTGCCTTAGACACTATGCTACCATACCCAGCAAAATTGTCCCTCAAATATCATGGTGAAATTAGGACATTTCCAGATAAGCAGAAATTAAGGGAATTTATTAAACCAGACCAACCTTACAAGAGATGTTAAAGGGAGTCCTTCCAATAGAGAATGAACAATAGCAAACAACAATTGATGATTAACACACATGATGACAGAACCCAGAAACCAAACCTATTTTAAAAGTATCCAAAGTAAAATAAGCTTACAAGACTGTAAACAGAAAACCAGAAACATCAATTGGTAAATGAGGACAGCTACAAACCAAACAAAGTGTATAAATATTGTAGTTACAGAACTCCTAAATGGTGAGACAGTCAAGACAATTGCAAGACAGAACAGACTATTTTAAATTTGGGAAGAAAATAATAAGTTGCAGGGTAACCTCAAAGGAAAAATTATAAACCTTCACATGAAAATTTAAAAAAAGAGACTAGCACTAATATTTAGCAAATACTAAA
>NW_006921651.1:699670-700278 GCF_000298275.1 Orycteropus afer afer | reverse complement strand
TCACAATGCTATAATATTAGAAATCAATGCTAGGAAGACCAGTGGAAAAAGATAAACATACGAAAACTGAATAACACCCTGCTTAAAAATGACTGGGTAATAGAATAAATCAAAAAATAAAATAAAATAAAAAATCCTTCAATCAAATGAGAATGAAAACACAACATACCAAAATCCTTGGGACACAGTAAAAGCAATGATCAGAGGGTAGTTTATTTGTAGCAATAGATGTACACACCAAAAAAGAAGGAAGAGCCAGAATCAACACTTCAATCCAACTTCTCCAACAATTAGCAAAAGAGTGAGAAAAAAAAGCCTACAGTCATCAGAATTAAAGAAATAATAAAGATTTGAGGAGAAATAAATGAAACAGAAAACAGACAATAGAAAAAACAAGCCTAGAATCTGGTTCTTTGAAAAGATTAATAAAATCAACAAACCACTGGCAAACTTAACAATGGAAAAGGAGGAGAAGATGCAAATAGCATGAACAAGAAATAAAATGGGTAATGTCACAACAGAACAAACAAATACAAAGAATAATATCAAGATACTATGAAGAACTGTACTCCAACACATTTGAAAACCTAAAAGATATAGACAGACTT
>NW_006921651.1:683160-688815 GCF_000298275.1 Orycteropus afer afer | reverse complement strand
ATTTGCATCTCTCTAATAGCTAATGATCATGAGCATTTCTTCATATGTTTATTGGCCGCTTGAATATCCTCCTTGGTGAAGTGTCTATTCATGTCTTCTGCCCACATGTCATTCCATCTTGTTGAGGGCCTTCTCTTTCATTGACCTTCCACCATGCATGACATCCTCCTCCACAGAATGGTCCCTTCTGACAACATGACCAAAGTAGGTGAGATGAAGTCTGGCCATCCTCCCTTCCAAGGAGCATTCTGGCTGCATTTCCTCCAGGACAGATCTGTTAGTTCTTTTAACAGTCCATGGTACCTTCAACATTCTTTGCCAAGACCACAATCCAAAAGCATCAACTCTTTTTTGGTCTTGCTTATTCATTGTCCAGCTCTCACATGCATAAGAGGTGATTGAAAATACCATGGCTTGGGATAGGCACATATTAGTCTTTAAGGGAATTTCTTTGCTCTTCAGCACTTGAAAGAGGTCTTTTGAAACAGATTTGCCAAATGCAATACATCTTTTGATGCCTTGACTCTACTTCCACTGGCATTGACTGTAGAACCAAGTAATATGAAGTTTTTGACAACTTCAATCTTTTCTCCGTCTATTGTGATGCTGCTTATTGGTCCAGTTGTGAGGATTTTTTTTTTCTTTATATTGAAGTGTAATCCATACTATAGACTGTAGTGTTTAATCTTCATCAATAAATGCTCCAAGTCATCCTCAAATTCAGCAAGTGAAATTGTGTCCTCTGCGTGTCTCATGTTGTTAATGAGCCTTCCTCCAATCTTGATGTCATGTTCTTCTTCATATAGTCCAGCTTCTTGGATTATTTGCTCAGCATACCATTGAGTGAAAGGATACAACCATGACACAGCCCCTTCCTGCTTTTAAACCATGCAGTAGCCCCTTGTTCTGTTTGAACAACAGCATCCTGGTCAATATACAGGTTCCTTGTGAGTATAATGAAGTGTTTTGGAATTCCCATTCTTCTTAATGTTATCTACAATTTGTTATGATCCACACAACGGGATGCTTTTGCACAGTCAGTAAAACACAAGTAAACCTCTTTCTGGTATTCTTTGCTTTCAGCCAAGACCCGTTTGACATCAGCGATGATACCCCCCATTTAACGTCCCCTTCTGAACCCAGCTTGCATTTCTGGAAGTTCTCTGTTAATATACTACTGCAACCATTTTTGAATCATCTTCAGAAAGATTTTACTTGCATGTGATTATCAATGACATTGTTTGATAATTTTCACATTCTGTGGGATCACCTTTCTTTAGAATGAGTACAAATAGGCATCTCTTCCGGTCAGTTGGATCTCTTCCAGTCAGTTGGCCAGGTAGCTGTCAGACTCAGAAGAAGGAAGAGGCCATCCACTTCTCAAAAAATTGGCCGGTGAAAACGTTATGAATTGATCTCAAGAACGACTCTTTTTAATCACATTAAATTATTTACTATAAATAAACATAGAGACTGCTTGATACATTTTTATTTGGTGAGTCATTTTTTAAAAAATTAAGAAATCATTTTAATAAATTTATTTATTTTAAAATGCAGGTCTTGTTTGACAATTTGCCAAAGGACCAGTTTCTGCCAATGGGCCATGACTGCATATACAAATTGGACTAATGGAACACACATGGATCTCATTAGAGTTGAATAAGGAATTGCTCTTAAAACAAACCTAGATGTTCTACCTCAGGTCTATGCCACATTTTTAATTTCTAGCAACATCTTTATTTAATTTTTATATTTATCCACTGAGACCCCTATGCAATTTTATTTAGAAAACTTGCCATATTTAGGGTGAACAAAGATTGAAGAGATTTCAGACTGCTATAGCATTTCCAGTAGATAAGAACAGTATCGAGGGTGGGCAGTGAAACTTTGGCAATGCTGAAAAACTACAGTAAGAGATTTTCTGTGGGATTAACCCTTGCTTTCCTGCCTTCATCGGAACCAACTTCCCCACTGTGGATCTCCTACACTCGCTCTGATAGCAAATCCTAACCACACATACCTATCCAGCTGAGAGTTTAAAAGGTTCAGTTCCATTTGTTAGTGTTCTTTCCTTTGCATCCTTCCTCTCAGACTATGGACCTGTCTGCCTGGGCATCTGATGTTTCCTGATTCTTCCTGTCATAGCTAACCTACTAATGTGGATTGAACAACTGCCTTGTTTTTTGTTTCTTTACTGATAATGGATTCAACAGCTCTGATTCTTGGTAAAGAGTAAAATCAGCCAGCCAGGTTAGAACCTCCTAGCCCTGCCTGGCTGGATCCCAGTGAGACAAGATGTCTTTTTTCTTTGTTAGAAACTTGGCTCCAGACTATTGAAAAAGAAATTTGATGGATTATCTTGACATGCTGCAGGGAAGCCAGCTTGGCTGGTTTATAATGAGTTTGGGGTAATTGTTTGTGAGTAAAATGCAATGCATCAATTTTCTTCTTTTAAAAAAGAGGAATAAATAAAGTTCCATAAGCCTGAATACATGAAGATGAAGGTGATAGTTGGAAACATCAAAATGATAGTATATAAAATAGAAGGAGAATTAAATAAGATATGATATATAGCTACTGTAATCAAATGTATTTACTGTTGATAATTTTAATTAAGGAAGTTGTTAATGGAGTTGTGTATATTCAGGAAAGATTTCATCTCTTTTATTTTTAGAAGCACAGACTCTCAAATTTACAAGTCATATGAATTAAATGAATCCAATGATGTACATGTAATTGAAAGCCGTCCTTCCAGTACTGCAGAATAATTTTAATTGCAAATGATATTAAACTGTTCTTGTTAATTTATGTATGTGAATAAAGTTTTCATAACAGTGCTATTATTTGGCTGTTTCAATATGTATCATATAGTCATTAATAGCCTCAAAAATGAAAGTAAGTACCTTTCCCTTTCATTAATTCCTTGAAATATTTACTTCAAATTATTTCCCAAAAAGCTTCTAATGTGGATTAGTAGTGTTTTTGTACTAAAACCACTGGCATTTACCTATGTAAGGCTCTAAGTCCTTCAGTAGATGGAAACCTTAGATTCAGAAAATGAAAGTTAATCACCCAAGAGTACCTAGTCCGTGCATATAATACAGAACAGAGACACTCTGATTTTTAGGTGCTGTTTTGGTTCTCCAATGTCACTCTAACAGAAAATACCACAAATGTATGTTTTTGACAAACAGGGATTTGTTTTCTTACAGTTTAGGAGGCTAGAAGTCCAAGTTCAAAGTGCTAGCTCTAGGGCCTGGGTGAAAGCTCCTTGATCTTGGGCTTCAGCTCTACCTCTTGCTCCTGGCCCACTGAAGCTAGAGGCTTCTCTTAACTCAGACAGCTGCTGGCTGCTGAGGCTAACAAACCCAAGGTCGACAAGTAAAATGGCACAGTCCCCGAATTATCAAGCAACATGGGAATCCACTAGTTCAAGTCCAAAAACAGTCTCAGGATTGGCAGACAACATGGCTGTCTTCAAAGATGAAGACTCTGCTATATGCAGGGTCCAAGTGTGTCAAAAAGTTCAAGACCTTTCTCAAAGTGTCTTCTTATGTATTGGAAGCAGACCACATCCTTAAAACAGCTGCTCAGCTATTCACAGTAGATTCCACTATGGAATTGATTACTAGTCCCATCACAGGGAATAACTTCATCCAGCTGCCTAACCACTCAAAACCAGGCCCAGGCAAGTTAACACACAACCTTACTTATCACAGATGCAGACATGGCCATATAAGATAATATCTCTAACCTGACTCATCAAAGTAACATGCAGTGAGAAGAGTTTGAGATGAATTTGTGCTAAATTTTTTTTTTTTTTTGTATCAATGGGTTAATTTTCAAAGGGATCTGAGATGATTATAATTCTAAGAAACAGCAACCATTACTTTATTAATTAATTTATATAATATATATTTATTGGATAGCTATGACCTAAATTTTGTACCAGGTGCTGGAGATTCAGTTGGGAATAAGCTAGATGTGGTGCCTGCTCTGTTGGAGTTTAGAGACTAAAGTCTTTCTCTTCACCTATGATGGTTGTTGTTATGTGCCGTCAAGTTGGACCGACTCATAGTGACCCCTCCTTGGGTTTCTGAGGCAGTATCACTACGAAAGTAGATTGCCCCCTCTTCCTTCTGAGGAGTGGTTGGTGGGTTTGAACCACCAGCCTCTGGTTAGCAGTCAAGTGCCTTAAGCACTATGCTACCAGAGCTCCCTTCACCTATGATAGAAAGTCTTAACCAAGTTCTTAAGGATCTCTTTCTGTATACTTTGCACAACTGTCCTCATTCAAGCTGCACTTCAGAGCAATGATAATATCATGGGATTTGGAGGCAGACTTCATTATGAATCTTATGACTTATTAGACCTGGATCAGGTTATTTAACCTTCTAGTTATACATATGTGGTTGTCCTGATAATATTTGCAAAATCCGAAGAGCTTTGTTCATAAGTGAATTTTAGTAATCAAAAGCAGATATATTACAAAGAAACAGAAGAACCATTTACTGATCTTTTCACAAGAAAGAATAAAGATGAATTTCCCAGAGGTAACTATTCTTATGAGAACCCCAGAGGACACATTGGTTCTGATAAGCACCCAGTGTATTGTACAAATCAAATGCAAACTTTCCAATATGCATTTGGTGCCCACATATACACAGACACACACTGTCAACACTGATTAATAGAGACTTCTCTTACACATTAGAATTCAATGAGTATTCTTTCACAATGGATAATTCAGAAGTGGTTAGAAAAGAATATACACTCATGAACACACACAGGTTTTCTTTTGAAATCTGTGATAACAATCTCATATATAAAAATGCATAATTTATTATAAATGTTCCTTGTCTCTGTTGTTGTTGTTGTTATGTGCCGTCAAGTCGGACTCGACTCATAGCGACCCCTCCTTGGGTTTCCGAGGCAGTATCACTACAGAAGTAGATTGCCCCATCTTCCTTCTGAGGAGTGTCTCTTGCATAGCATAAAACTTTTCTGTCTCTATCTGTTTATGTCACACAAACATCTCATCCTTACTGTGGTAGTTTAAGGTTGTGTTTCAACGTGGCTGGGCCTGGATTTGAGTGGCTGGGCAACTGGGTGGAGTTATTCCTCATGATAAGACTGGTAATCAACTCCATGGTAGAACATGTGGTGAGCAGCTGAGTAGCTGCCTTAGGGATGTGGTACAGTTCCAGTACATAAGAAGCAGATTTGAAGAAGATCTCTAGCTTTTGGCACATCTGGAGTCTGCATTTGGCTGAATCTTCCTCTCAATGACCTGCCCTGTTGTCTGTTGACCTTGGGACTGCTGATGGACTTAATTAATGGCCTGCCATATTGCTTGATAATCTTGGCACTGTTCCAAAAAGACCTGGTCGATCTTCATCCATTTCAGGAGGTGGTATATGTTCATAAACCAATGGTATTGAAGGAAGAAGTTGAAGCTGCACTGAAGGAATTGGCAAACAATGAGGCTCCAGGAATTGATGGAATACCTATTGAGATGTTTCAACAAATGGATGACCCCACTGGAGGCACTCACTCAGTTGTGCCAAGAGATTTGGAAGACAGCTCCCTGGCCAACTGACTGGAAGAGATCCATATTTGTACCCATTCCAAAGAAAGGTGATCCCACAGAATGTG